>NC_090320.1:176143117-176392777 GCF_040869045.1 Eurosta solidaginis
TACCCCATTTTAACAGCTACAACCTTCAAATTTCACCGATTACTTACGTATATAGCATATATTGTTGTCTGAAAAAATCATAGAGATCGGTTGTATATATAGTATATATCTCATACAACCGATTGTTCAGATAAGAAACTTTTCGCAATTTCTACCCCATTTTAACAGCTATAAGCTTCAAATTTCATCGATTGCTTACGTATATAGTATATATTGTTGTCTGAAAAAATCATAGAGATCGCTTGTATATGTAGTATATATCTCATACAACCGATTGTTCAGATAAGAAACTTTTCGCTATTTCTACCCCATTTTAACATCTATAACCTTCAAATTTCACCGATTGCTTACGTATATAGCATATATTGTTGCCTGAAAAAATCATAGAGATCGGTTGTATATATAGTATATATCTCATACATCCGATTGTTCAGATAAGAAACTTTTCGCAATTTCTACCCCATTTTAACAGCTATAAGCTTCAAATTTCACCGATTGCTTACGTATATAGCATATATTGTTGTCTGAAAAAATCATAGAGATCTATAAGAAATTATAACACGGTGGATTCCAGCTAAGCGCCGTTAAAGTAAAGTTTTATTTGAGCACATATATAGAAAAAGTGATACGTTCCGGTATACGGTTAACAAAGGACTGCAAAGAATATTAAAGAGCAATGTTTCATATTAAAGTTATAATGAGAGAAAAGAGTATACAGTTACATATTGTTGTTTGTTACATTTCGTTATAAAGGGTGTTTGGTACTGAGCGTAGTCGAACTACTTGGATATTCCAACACCTCCCCTCCATGTCGTGAGACTACATTACATCGATAGAATGCCCAGGGCTGCAACGCATTGGCGATGCTTCACGGCACTTAAGCCTTTAGTTAACACGTCTGCTGGCATATCTTCTGTTTGTAGGTATTCCAGACCGATTTTACCACATTGATAGCATTCTTTGACGAAATGGTGACGCACGTCGATGTGTTTTGTTCGCGAACGATAGCCTATGCACTTGATAAGTTTTTGCGCGCTTTGACTATCATTCAAAAGTAAAATTTGTTGGCTTGGCACGCCTAGGTCATTTAAAATGCCCTGAATATATAGCGCTTCTTTTGTTGCTTCGGAGATAGCCATATATTCAGCTTCCGTCGAAGATAATGCGACTGTGCGCTGTTTTCGCGCTTCCCAGCTGATTGCCGCACCCGCCAATACAAAAGCATATCCCGTATACGATCTTCTATCAGCAAGGTTTGCTCCCCAGTCAGCATCAACGACACCGTATATTTCTTTGCTGTTTTTCTCGTAGAGTAAGCCGTAATCTTTAGTACCGTTTAAATATCGAAGGATTCGTTTCGCCGCCTTCCAGTGTTCGTCGTTGTAATTTGTATTGAACTGACTCATGTAATTAACAGCATATGCTATGTCAGGCCTCGTTGTTACAGCTAGATACATTAAAGCACCTATCAGCTTTTGAAACGGGTACTTTACCATGACCTCTTCGTTGGCTTTCTCCGGCTTTGTTAATTTGCAATTGCTTTCCATTGGAGTACACGCAGGTTTGCTCTGGCTCATGTTAAAGCATTCTAGAATTGTTTCAGTATAGGTTTTTTGAGATAAAAATACATTGTGCGAATTTAAGTTTTGCTTAAAATCTATACCAATACAACGTTTGACGGGACCAATGTCTTTCATTTCGAATGATTTGCCCAACTCTCTTTTCACTTCATTAAGCCACACCTTATCATTTGAAGCGAGTAATATATCATCTACATATACCGTGATCATTAAAATTTGTATACCCTCGCGCTTAATAAATAGGCATGGGTCTTGTTTTGTTGCCTTCAAACCCATAGTATGTAATTTCTCGGTTAACTTGTTGTACCACATCAAACCGGATTGACGCAAACCATATATCGCCTTCTTTAGGAGGCAAACTGGATCTGAGTACTTCTGCAGGCCTGCGAGCCATTTTTTGGTTGTATCTTTGACATCTTGAGTGATATACGTAATATTCTTACTACCCAACGGGTAGCCGGATTCAAGTTTGGTTAATGTTTCTACGAGCATTTCTGGCACTTCCATGAATACACTTTCATCGAGTTCGCTATTGAGGTAGGCAGTAACTACATCCATCTGGTGAATTTCCAAATCCATTTCCGCTGATAAAGCCGTTAGTAGACGGATTGACAATGAACGTGCTACTGGTGAATAAGTATCTTGGAAGTCTTCGCCTTGTCGCTGGGCGAAACCCTTTGCTACTAGGCGCGCTTTCTTTCTCCCATCATTTTTCGTTTGGAATACAAGGCGATTACTGACAACTTTTCTTTGGGAAGGACGCTGGACGATATCCCAAGTTTTGTTGAATATTTGCGCCAAGTATTCGTCTTCGATTGCTATTTTCCACGCAGCAGTGTTGTCCGTAATCAATGCTTCACGGAGACTCGAAGGGTCTACGCCGAGGCAGGCCACCTCACATTCCTCGAATTCATCTTCTTCTGTGTCGCTTTCGCCGGAAGAGGCGAGATTATAAATTTTCTTAGGTCTACCGCGCAGCCCTAATCGCAATAGCTTTGGTCGGCCTTTACCGCGTTTTGGTTCTTTTACACCTGAGTCACCGTCACAACGATTCTCATTACTAATATTTTCTTTGTTTTCGTTCTTTCTCAGTTCGATTTCAATTAGATTTTCTTTTTCTTTCTCAAAAAACTCTTCATAATTATTGTCGAAACCGGGTTCGTTTACAAATTTAACGTCACGACTGATTATTATTTTTCTATGTTCTTTCGACCACAAACGGTAAGCTTTAGATTCGGAGGAGTATCCTACAAACACGCACTGTTCAGCTCGGGAATCGAATTTACTCTTTGATTTTTCTTTATTTAGAACATATGCTTTCGAACCGAAAACTTTCATATGAATAACTGTCGGTATTTTATCTGTCCAAGTCTTATATGGAATTTCTCCGGTCGACTTTGTTATACACCTGTTTCGTATGTAGCAAGCTGTATTAATGGCCTCCGCCCAAAACGATGGCGGAACACCAGCTTGTTTCATCATACACCTCGCCATGTCGACTAGCGTACGGTTTTTGCGTTCTGCCACCCCATTTTGTTGGGGTGTGTACGGTGCTGTTAAACGCCGTTTAATACCATATGTTTGCAGGAAATTGTCAAAATTACTGTTGCAGAATTCACGTCCGTTATCCGACTGCAGTGACTTGATTTTTTGACCCGTGAAATTTTCCGCGACAGCTTTAAATTTTTTAAAAGTTTCGAATACTTCGGATTTTTGTTTTATAAAATATATTTCACACCAACGAGATTTATCGTCTATGAACGTTACAAAATATTTTGCACCGCCGTTTGAGGCGTGCCTCATTGGTCCACATACGTCCGTGTATACGATTTCGAGTAACTCGTTTGTGCGGTTACCAGTCGCTTTAGGAAAAACAGCTCGAGTTAACTTCTCACTAATGCACACTTCACACTCCGACATATTTTGATCGGTCTCAATTTTTAGACCATGAACATTGCCATTTTTAGCCATATTTTTTAAATCATGTTCATTTAAGTGGCCCAATCGGCTGTGCCACAAATCGACGTTGTTTTTTGGTTTTGCCAAAAAAGCTGTACTTTCGGCCGCATTTTTCACAAAATATAAGTTTTCATCACGTTCAGCTGAGAACAACACATTTTTATTTTTATCGATTACCAACGCATCGTTTTGCCGAAAATGCACTTCATAGCCGTTATCGGTTATTTTCGATACCGATAGTAAATTAGTGCGCAGATCCGACACATAAAGTACATCTTTAAGCGTTATTTCTTTTTTGTCCATTGTCATTCTCACATCACCGATACCGTTTATAACTGTTGAATTTTCGTTTGCTAAATTGAGCACTTGATTCACTTCAGACATCGCGAGGAACTTGTTTTTGTTGGAACTCATGTGCGATGTGCAACCACTGTCTAGGCACCATTTTTTCTTTCCATTTGGACACAAGAATACGGATTCGGTGACGTTTAACGAAGCAGTTTGTTTTTCGCGGCATTTTTCTTCCTTTCTTTTGTGCATTTTGTGATCTACCTTTGATCTGCACTCTCTCGCGATGTGACCGCCTTTCCCGCACTTATAACAAACAATATTGCGATTTTTCGATGCACTATGCTGGGTATTGTTGCTTTTATAACCGGTCGTTTTATTTTGCCGGGTTTTGGCATAAAGCACGTCGTTTTCACTTCTCTCATCTTTAGCTTTTCTGGACTCCGACTCTTCCAGAATCTTAACGCGAAGTATGTGGGGTTTTGGTAGTTCATCACGTGTTTCTAAAGCGCACCGAAACGTTTCGTAAGAATCCGGTAAACTATAAAGGAGCAATATAGCTAAAAGTTCATCACCGATTTCAACTCCGATTTGTTTTAATTTAGCAACAGCGTCAAAGTAGTCATTTAAATGGTCTCTAACCAAATCACTTTCTTTCATACGTGCCAACGCAACTTTCTTCAAGAGCGTGGCTTTTCGCGCAGGTCCCTTTGACTGATACGTTGATTCTAATTTTACCCACATTTTCCGCGCGTTTTCGCATTCGGAAATCAATCCTAACTCACTGGCACTCATGGCTAGCGTAATATCAGCGCACGCTTTTTGGTCATTAGTTTTCCACACTGCTGCTTCTGCAGCCTCAGTGGGACATTCCTTGCTACCGTCAACGTATGACCACATGTCGTTTTTTACGAGGATTGCCCGCATTTGTAGTCGCCACGTGTCATAATTATCCGCGTTTAGCGGCTCGATCCGCACGACACCAGCCATTTCTATTTTTTTTTTTGATTAATATCACCGCTCGCGTAAATAGGAAAACTTTTCGTTTTAAATTAATTACTTAAGTCCGACTAAAATACTTTAATGCACTTGTGGGCTGGGCCCATAACCTATAAGAAATTATAACACGGTGGATTCCAGCTAAGCGCCGTTAAAGTAAAGTTTTATTTGAGCACATATATAGAAAAAGTGATACGTTCCGGTATACGGTTAACAAAGGACTGCAAAGAATATTAAAGAGCAATGTTTCATATTAAAGTTATAATGAGAGAAAAGAGTATACAGTTACATATTGTTGTTTGTTACATTTCGTTATAAAGGGTGTTTGGTACTGAGCGTAGTCGAACTACTTGGATATTCCAACAAGATCGGTGATATATATAATATATATATGATGGTATATATAGTATATATATAATTTTTTTGCGATTTCGGCCTCATTTTAACAGCTATAAGCTTCAAATTTCACCAAATGCTTACGTGTATAGCATATATTGATGTCTGAAAAAATCATTGAGATCGGTGGTATACATAGTATATATCTCATACAACCGATTGTTCAGATAAGAAACTTTGCGCAATTTCTGCTCTGTTTTAACAGATAGAAGCTTCAAATTTCATAAAATGCTTACGTGTATAGCATTTATTGTTGTCTGAAAAAATTATAGAGATCGGTGGTATATATATTATATACTTCATATAAACTGTCATTTTTGCCCCTTTTTACGGCTAGAAGCTTCAAAATTCATCAAATTTCATCAAATAGTTACGTTTACGTCATATATTTTTGAAAGACGTGATTCGTAGTCATAGTTTTTACATGCAGACCACAAAAAACGTGAAGCTTTGCATCCTCACACAGATTACCTACCTATTTTTATACCTTTCATGAAAATGAAATGGTATATTAATTTCGTCACGAAACCGAAAATTGTAAGTCCTTAAAGGAAAATAGATAGACCCACCATTAAGTATACCGAAATAATCAGGTTGAAGAGCTGAGTTGGTTTAGCCATGTCCGTCTGTCTGTCTGTCTGTTTGTATGCAAACTAGTCCATCAATTTTTGAGATATCTTGATAAAATTTGGTGAGCGGGTGTATTTGGGTGTCCGATTAGACATTTGTCGGAACCGACCGGATCGGACCACTATAGCATATATCCTCCATACAACTGATTTTTCAGAAAAAGAGGATTTTTGTAATATCTTATCCAATTTAACAGATTGAAGCTTCAAACTTCACTATATACTTTCGTATATTGCACGTATTGTTGCCTGAAAAAATTGATGAGAACGGTCGTATATATAGTATATATCCCCCACAACCGATTGTTCAGATAAGGAACTTTTCGTAATTACTGCCCTATTTTAAGAGCTAGAGGCTTCAAATTTCAACGAATGCTTACGTATATAGCATATATTGTTGTCTGAAAAAATCATAAAGATCGGTGGTATATATAGTATGTATATGGTGTTATATATAGTATATATATATAGCATATATATATATATTTTCGCAAATTTTAGCCCCATTTTAACAGCTAGAACCTTCAAATTTCACAGAATACTTACGTATATAGCATATATTGTTTTCTGAAAAAATCATATAGAGTTCTATATATAGTATATATCTCATACAACCGATTGTTCAGATAAGAAACTTTTCGCAATTTCTACCCCATTTTAACAGATATAAGCTTCAAATTTCACCGATTGCTTACGTATATAGCATATTGTTGGAGTTAACTATTATTCATTTTGTCTCTTAACAACACTATGCATGTAATCCTGTCATAACTTACAATGTCATTATAAACGTCATCACATATTACTTTTTAACTTCCTTTTTTTGTCAAATAAAACTTCTTCTGGATTTATAACTCGTTTAGTAAGGTTCGTCTTTTTTCTTTTGCATAAATAAAATACGATTATATTTCGGACATCGCATCAGGTTATGGGCCCAGGCCCCGAAAATAATACGTATTTTATATAATCGTTCATGTTATGGACGATATTGCAAAGTCTGAGCAAAAATCAGAAAATATTACGCCAATTCCTGTCAACACGTGTAACGAAGTATCCACAGTGATGGCCATGAGTTCTACACCGAGTTCGTCCCGAATCGAGTTACTATCCAAGAAAAACTTCGACACTTGGAGTATGCAAGTGGAAGCGTTACTTGTGAAATACGATCTCTGGGAATATGTAAATGGTAAAAATTTAATACCGGCAGATGGTGATACAGCAGCGCGAACTGCGTGGTTAAAAGCTGACAAGAAAGCTAAAGCAGATTTGGTTCTGGCTATACAGCCATCAGAGTTGAAGCAGGTACGTGGTTGTGAAACTTCGCGAGAAGTTTGGCTCAAGTTGGAGTCGATATATGCGTCGAAAAGTCCGGCGCGAAAGGCAACATTGCTTAAGCAGCTGATGCTACAGAAGCTGGATGAAGGAGAAGACGTTAAAGAGCACATTGCTAAATTTTTTGATGCAGTGGATAAATTGGAGAGTATGAGTGTGCAGATAAATGGTGATCTACTTTCCATTATGCTACTATACAGCTTGCCGTCGTCATATGAAAATTTTCGATGCGCAATCGAGTCTCGTGATGCTCTTCCAACCGCTGAGGTACTCAAGGTGAAGATAATAGAAGAAAGTGAAGCTCGTAAGCAATCGTCGGGTAACGCAGTAATAGCAATGACTGCAAAGTCACGCAGCTACAATCATAAGAGTTCGCCGAGTATCAAGAAAGAGTTGAGATGTTTTAAGTGTGGTGCTATAGGGCACAAGATGAATGCGTGCTCAGCGAAATATGAAAAGGGTCGCAAATCTAAGAATTCAACACGAAACGTTGATGAGACGTATGCAGCGTTCCATTCTACACAAGCAGAGACGTTATTGGTTGACAGCGCTAAGCGAGTAAAGAGAGCATGGGTATTGGACAGCGGCTGTACTGCACACTTATGTGGTGATGAGCACATTTTTAACTCAATGGAAAAATCCGTAAAAACAAAGTTGAACTTAGCAAATCAAGCAAGTGCTGCCGTTAAGGGCAAAGGCATTGTGAATATATCAGTGACAGGGCCAGGCGGTCACCGAAATATTGAATTCAAAGACACCTTATTTGTGCCAGAGCTACGTACGAATTTAATTTCAGTTGCAAAAATTACTGATAGAGGGCATAGAGTTATATTTTGTAAAGAAGGCGCGTATGTGTGTAATGCACGAGGAGAGACAACAGTGGTTGCAGACCGAAAAGGCGATTTATATTATGTACGAGAAAGTAGTGAATGTGCTGCTGTCCAGACGAAGTGCTCCGAACTGTTGAAGTGGCACTATCGTTTGGGCCATCTAAATTCGGGTGACTTATCAAGGTTGGTTGATGATGGTGTAATTCCTGTATCAGGTTGTAAAGAAATCGAACAGCTGAAACACTGTGACGTGTGTGCGGTCGGAAAAATGTCTGCGCTAAATTTCAATAAAGGTAGATTGCCCTGTTCAGAGCCTTTGAAAATAGTGCACTCGGACGTTGTGGGACCATTTCGAGAGGAGTCCATTGGTAGAGCCAAGTACTTTGTAACCTTCGTAGATGACTGCACAAGATGGTGCGAAATTTATTTGTTACGAGAGAAATCTGGAGTTTTTGAGGCGTTTAAGATGTACCAGCAATTTATGGAGAGGCAAACAGGGTTCAAAATAAAGTGTTTGCAATCCGATAATGGCCGTGAGTATATCAATAATGATTTTGATAAGTATCCTTCAGATTTGGGCATTGCACGTCGTTTGAGTATTCCGCATACACCCGAACAAAATGGAGTGGCAGAGCGGATGAATAGGACGTTGCTAGATATGACTAGGTGCCTTTTGAAACAATCTGGTCTTGGTCATAGTTTTTGGTCGGAAGCTGTGACGACTGCTTGTCACATACGAAATAGGTGCCCTTCACGATGTTTACAAGGCAAAACGCCTTATGAATGCATGAACAAATCAAAGCCTAATTTGAATTACTTGAGAGCGTTTGGATCTAAGGTGATGGTACTTAATAAAGAACCTAATAAAAGCAAGCTTGCACCTAGATCATTTGAAGGAGTATTTGTAGGGTATCCGAGGGATAGAAAAGGGTATCGAGTGTGGTTGCCCGGATCACGTAAAATTGTATGCGCGCGTGATATAAAGTTTATTAATGAACAACAACTCGTTCCCTCACAATCATGCTCGATTGATGACTTGCTGCCACCGCCAGTGGTTGAGCAAGGTAACAATAACAACAGTCGTAAAATTGTAGAGTTTTCTCACCACCCAGTGAATGACAGCGCATCAAGTGAAGCCGTTGCAAAAACGAAAGAAAACGCAAAAGAAAATAAAAGAGCACCAGGAGCGCCAAAGTTACTTCGAACTGGAAGGAGAGGACGCCCACGTAAATTATTCCGCTATCGTGCACATTCAGAACCAGCACAGTCGATTAGTCCAGAGGGCGAGGCTGATAACGATGGTTTGGCTGATGACCATGCGCTTGCTGACGACCAGGCGACTGCTGATGATGATGTTTTTGTTGGTATAGCTGAAGTGAGCATATAAAGTGCATTACATGGACCTGAGCGCAATGAGTGGCAAAATGCCTTGGAATCAGAGGTAATTAATATACTTAAAAATGATACATGGGATATTGTCAAACTGACAAATATTGAGAGTGTAGTGGGTTGTCGTTTTGTATTAACGAACAAATATGGACCGAATGGTAAAATAGAACGGCGTAAAGCTCGTCTCGTTGCCAAGGGCTGTAGCCAAAAATTGGGTGTTAACTATTATGAGACGTTTGCTCCAGTGGCACGATTAGAAACGATTCGGTTGGTACTGGCTTTAGCGGCGCACTTCAATCTAACCATTTGGCAATTTGACGTCGTTAGTGCATATTTGAATGGATCACTAAATGAGAGAGTACATATGAAGGTACCAAGTATGTTATATGACATTTTACAGCAAATCATATCAAAGCATGGTAAAAGTGGCGATATTGGTAAAAGAGCTTTTAAAATGTTAAATGACTTACAAGATGGTGGAAACGCTTGCCTGCTCAAGAGAGCGCTTTATGGTCTTAAGCAAGCTGGGCGGCAGTGGTATACAAAACTAAAATCAAAGCTTTTAAGCATGGGTCTTAAAGCTTCGCAAAGTGAACCGTGTTTATTTTATGGAGAGTTTGATAAGAATTTGGTGTTGTTACTAGTTTACGTTGACGATCTATTAATTGCGTCTCAAGAAGAGAAGATAATTCGTAAATTTAAACAACAGCTCTTGGATGAGTTTGACATGAAAGATGTTGGTAAAGCAAACTATTGTCTCGGCTTAGAAATACAACAAACGAATGGTGCGATTAATTTGAAACAAATGGCTTACATAAAAGAACTTCTAAAGCAATACGGCATGAGTGAGTGTAACCCCGTTGCTACACCATCGGAACTTAATGTGAATTTTATTTTGGATTCTGAAAACGTTGATAAGGGCTGCCCATATCGAGAATTGATTGGCGCTCTTATGTATTTGTCCGTTGCTACTAGGCCGGACATATCTAATACGGTCGCAAGATTAGCACAGTTTGTGAATAACCCAACGAAAACCCATTGGAATTCTGCAAAGCGTGTGCTGAGGTACCTTGCAGGTACAACTGATAGGGGGTTGATGTACCAAAAGTCCGACCTACCAATTATAGGATACACAGATGCTGACTGGGGTGGATGTAACAATGATCGACGCTCATACACGGGTTATGCATATCTACTCAGTGGCGCAGCTATAAGTTGGAAATCACAAAAACAGCGTACTGTCGCACTTTCGTCAACAGAGGCTGAATATGTGAGTCTTGCAGAAGCAGCTAAAGAAGCAGTTTATTTACGCAGCCTACTAATCGAGATTGGCGCGCAGCAGTTCTCTCATATCACAATTTATATCGATAACAGAGGAGCGCAATGCCTAGCGAACGATCCTGTCTACCACGCGCGGACAAAACATATTGACATAAAACATAACTTTGTAAGAGAATGTGTCAGCGCTGGATTATTCTCCTTGAGGCATATATCAACACAAAATATGATCGCAGATGTGATGACAAAACCACTAGCCAGAGCAAATCACGAAAGATGTGTTACCGGACTTGGTTTACCTGCATATTGGGGGGCGTGTTGGAGTTAACTATTATTCATTTTGTCTCTTAACAACACTATGCATGTAATCCTGTCATAACTTACAATGTCATTATAAACGTCATCACATATTACTTTTTAACTTCCTTTTTTTGTCAAATAAAACTTCTTCTGGATTTATAACTCGTTTAGTAAGGTTCGTCTTTTTTCTTTTGCATAAATAAAATACGATTATATTTCGGACATCGCATCACATATATTGTTGTCTGAAAAAATTATAGAGATCGGTTGTATATATAGTATATATCTCATACAACCGATTGTTCAGATAAGAAACTTTTCGCAATTTTTACCCCATTTTAACAGCTATAAGATTCAAATTTCACCGATTGCTTACGTATATAGCATATATTGTTGTCTGAAAAAATCATAGAGATCGGTTGTATATATAGTATATATCTCATACAACCGATTGGTCAGATAAGAAACTTTTTGCAATTTCTACCCTATTTTAACAGCTATAAGCTTCAAATTTCACCGATTGCTTACGTATATAGCATATATTGTTGTCTGAAAAAATCATAGAGATCGGTTGTATATATAGTATATATCTCATACAACCGATTGTTCAGATAAGAAACTTTTCGCAATTTCTACCCCATTTTAACAGCTATAAGCTTCAAATTTCACCGATTTCTTACGTATATAGCATATATTGTTGTCTAAAAAAATCATAGAGATCGGTGATATATATAATATATATATGATGGTATATATAGTATATATATATATAGTATATATATATTTTCGATTTCCGCCTCATTTTAACAGCTATAAGCTTCAAATTTCACCAAATGCTTACGCGTATAGCATATATTGTTGTCTGAAAAAATCATAGAGATCGGTTGTATATATAGTATATATCTCATACAACCGATTGTTCAGATAAGAAACTTTTTGCAATTTCTACCCCATTTTAACAGCTATAAGCTTCAAATTTCACCGATTGCTTACGTATATAGCATATATTGTTGTCTGAAAAAATCATAGAGATCGGTTGTATATATAGTATATATCTTATACAACCGATTGTTCAGATAAGAAACTTTTCGCAATTTCTACCCCATTTTAACAGCTATAAGCTTCAAATTTCACCGATTGCTTACGTATATAGCATATATTGTTGTCTGAAAAAATCATAGAGATCGGTTGTATATATAGTATATATCTCATACAACCGATTGTTCAGATAAGAAACTTCTCGCAATTTCTACCCCATTTTAACAGCTATAAGCTTCAAATTTCACCGATTGCTTAGGTATATAGCATATATTGTTGTCTGAAAAAATCATAGAGATCGGTTGTATATATAGTATATATCTCATACAACCGATTGTTCAGATAAGAAACTTTGCGCAATTTCTGCCCCGTTTTAACAGCTAGAAGGTTCAAATTTCACAAAATGCTTACGTATATAGCATATATTGTTGTCTGAAAAAAATCATAGAGATCGGTGGTATATATATTATATACTTCATATAAACTGTCATTTTTGCCCCTTTTTTACGGCTAGAAGCTTCAAAATTCATCAAATTTCATCAAATAGTTACGTTTACGTCATATATTTTTGAAAGACGTGATTCGTAGTCATAGTTTTTACATGCAGACCACAAAAAACGTGAAGCTTTGCATCCTCACACAGATTACCTACCTATTTTTATACCTTTCATGAAAATGAAATGGTATATTAATTTCGTCACGAAACCGAAAATTGTAAGTCCTTAAAGGAAAATAGATAGGCCCACCATTAAGTATACCGAAATAATCAGGTTGAAGAGCTGATTTGATTTAGCCATGTCCGTCTGTCCGTCTGTCTGTTTGTATGCAAACTAGTCCCTCAATTTTTGAGATATCTTGACAAAATTTGGTGAGCGGGTGTATTTGGGTGTCCGATTAGACATTTGTTGGAACCGACCGGATCGGACCACTATAGCATATATCCTCCATAAAACCGATTTTTCAGAAAAACAGGATTTTTGTAATATCTTACCCAATTTAACAGATTGAAGCTTCACACTTCACCATATACTTTCGTATATTGCACGTATTGTTGCCTGAAAAAATTGATGAGATCGGTTGTATATATAGTATATATCTCATACAACCGCGTGTTCAGATAAGAAACTTTTTGCAATTTCTACCCCATTTTAACAGCTATAAGCTTCAAATTTCACCGATTGCTTACGTATATAGCATATATTGTTGTCTGAAAAAATCATAGAGATCGGTTGTATATATAGTATATATCTCATACAACCGATTGTTCAGATAAGAAACTTTTCGCAATTTCTACCCCACTTTAACAGCTATAAGCTTCAAATTTCACCGATTGCTTACGTATATAGCATATATTGTTGTCTGAAAAAATCATAGAGATCGGTGATATATATAATATATATATGATGGTATATATAGTATATATATATAGTATATATATATTTTCGATTTCGGCCTCATTTTAACAGCTATAAGCTTCAAATTTCACCAAATGCTTACGCGTATAGCATATATTGTTGTCTGAAAAAATCATAGAGATCGGTTGTATATATAGTATATATCTCATACAACCGATTGTTCAGATAAGAAACTTTTTGCAATTTCTACCCAATTTTAACAGCTATAAACTTCAAATTTCCACCGATTGCTTACGTATATAGCATATATTGTTGTCTGAAAAAATCATAGAGATCGGTTCTATATATAGTATATATCTCATACAACCGATTGTTCAGATAAGAAACTTTTCGCAATTTCTACCCCATTTTAACAGCTATAAGCTTCAAATTTCACCGATTGCTTACGTATATAGTATATATTGTTGTCTGAAAAAATCATAGAGATCGGTTGTATATATAGTATATATCTCATACAACCGATTGTTCAGATAAGAAACTTTTCGCAATTTCTACCCCATTTTAACAGCTATAAGCTTCAAATTTCACCGATTGCTTACGTATATAGCATATATTGTTGTCTGAAAAAATCATAGAGATCGGTTGTATATATAGTATATATCTCATACAACCGATTGTTCAGATAAGAAACTTTGCGCAATTTCTGCCCCGTTTTAACAGCTAGAAGCTTCAAATTTCACAAAATGCTTACGTATATAGCATATATTGTTGTCTGAAAAAATCATAGAGATCGGTGGTATATATATTATATACTTCATAAAAACTGTCATTTTTGCCCCTTTTTTACGGCTAGAAGCTTCAAAATTCATCAAATTTCATCAAATAGTTACGTTTACGTCATATATTTTTGCAAGACGTGATTCATAGTCATAGTTTTTACATGCAGACCACAAAAAACGTGAAGCTTTGCATCCTCACACAGATTACCTACCTATTTTTATACCTTTCATGAAAATGAAATGGTATATTAGTTTCGTCACGAAACCGAAAATTGTAAGTCCTTAAAGGAAAATAGATAGGCCCACCATTAAGTATACCGAAATAATCAGGTTGAAGAGCTGAGTTGATTTAGCCATGTCCGTCTGTCCGTCTGTCTGTTTGTATGCAAACTAGTCCCTCAATTTTTGAGATATCTTGATAAAATTTGGTGAGCGGGTGTATTAGGGTGTCCGATTAGACATTTGTCGGAACCGACCGGATCGGACCACTATGGCATATATCCTCCATACAACTGATTTTTCAGAAAAAGAGGATTTTTGTAATATCTTACCCAATTTAACAGATTGAAGCTTCAAACTTCACTATATACTTTCGTATATTGCACGTATTATTGCCTGAAAAAATTGATGAGATCGGTCGTATATATAGTATATATCCCCCACAACCGATTGTTCAGATAAGGAACTTTTCGTAATTACTGCCCTATTTTAAGAGCTAGAGGCTTCAATTTCACACTTCACCATATACTTTCGTATATTGCACGTATTATTGCCTGAAAAAATTGATGAGATCGGTCGTATATATAGTATATATCCCCCACAACCGATTGTTCAGATAAGGAACTTTTCGTAATTACTGCCCTATTTTAAGAGCTAGAGGCTTCAAATTTCAACGAATGCTTACCTATATAGCATATATTGTTGTCTGAAAAAATCATAAAGATCGGTGGTATATATAGTATATATATGGTGGTATATATAGTATATATATATAGCATATATATATACATTTTCGCAAATTTTAGCCCCATTTTAACAGCTAGAAGCTTCAAATTTCACAGAATACTTACGTATATAGCATATATTGTTTTCTGAAAAAATCATAGAGGTCGGTTCTATATATAGTATATATCTCATACAACCGATTGTTCAGATAAGAAGCTTTTCGCAATTTCTACCCCATTTTAACAGATATAAGCTTCAAATTTCACCGATTGCTTACGTATATAGCATATATTGTTGTCTGAAAAAATCATAGAGATCGGTTGTATATATATTATATATCTCATACAACCGATTGTTCAGATAAGAAACTTTTTGCAATTTCTACCCCATTTTAACAGCTATAAGCTTCAAATTTCACCGATTGCTTACGTATATAGCATATATTGTTGTCTGAAAAAATCATAGAGATCGGTTGTATATATAGTATATATCTCATACAACCGATTGTTCAGATAAGAAGATTTTCGCAATTTCTACCCCATTTTAACAGCTATAAGCTTCAAATTTCACCGATTGCTTACGTATATAGCATATATTGTTATCTGAAAAAATCATAGAGATCGGTGATATATATAATATATATATGATGGTATATATAGTATGTTAAATATCCGAGAGAAATCGAGACACGACCGTTCACTAGTAATTCATTTATTGTAATCAGCTTTGGCTTATAACTAATACAGAGTTGAAGTTGTGTACTAAAAGTTATCGTGTTTGGGTTGCCTCTGTTACAAACATCAGAGTTGCATTTTCTCTTACAAATTCCGCCTCAACCCAAATGCGATTCATATTTAAAATATAAAAAAATGTAATTCTAAAATATAACTCAAACTATGCTAGAATTATCTTTAACAATTTACATAAATTTATATGTTTGTCTCCAGATAGGGGCTTCGTAAATATATCTGCGACGTTTTTCGCTGATGGAACGTACTCAATATCGATTTCGTTTTGGACATATTTTTCGCGTATGTAGTGAAACTTTATGTCAATATGCTTGCTACGCTTGTGTGCCACAGGATTTTTGACTGCGAACTGTGCACTTTTGTTGTCGCAAAATATTGTTGATGCTTTAGCGACATACTGCTCAAAACCCATTTCTGTCAATAAACTTCGTAGGAAAGATACTTCCTTTGCTGCGTTGCACATTGCGATGTATTCCGATTCCATGGTGCTAAGAGAAACTACATGCTGCTTCTTAGATTCCCATGCAATCAGCCCATCGCCCATAAAAATAGAATAACCACTGATCGATTTGCGGTCTTGTAAATCTGAAGCCCAGTCAGCATCTGAAAAACAAATTAAGCTTTGATGGTTAGCGTTAAAAGTTATCATACCCTTCGGCTTCTCCTTCAAATAGCGCAATACACGCTTGGCTGCCACGAAATGCTCTTTGTGCGGGTGACTGGTAAACTGTGCCAGCTTCGATACGGTGTATGCTATATCCGGCCGAGAAATTATGGCCAAATATGTCAAACCACCAACAAGTGACATGTACTGCTTGGTGAGAAAACCCGCACAATTTTTGTTACTGCATTTTGCAAGAACCGTGCCTTTACTGTAAGGCGTTGCAACACCTTTACAATCTGCCATATTCCAGCGCTTTAATAACTCGTCGACATAGCGCCCTTGATGGATTGAAATACTTCCACGGAGATCGTCCCTTTCAACCTCCATGCCCAGGTAATAACGAATAGGGCCACGATCGACAGCTTCTACTTTCTCATTAAGCATTTTAATAATTTTCTGCATCGTGTTTTCTGATGAACAAGCCAACATGATGTCATCAACGTATATGCTCAATATATTAATTTCGCCATTGCCGCACATAGTATATACACAGTTGTCTGATCTGCATCTCACGAAACCAATGTCGCTCAAAACTTTATCAATCTTTTCGTTCCAATATCTGCCGGCCTGCTTAAGGCCATATAAAGATTTTTGAAGTCTGCACACTTTTTGGGGTTGTTGCTCATCAACAAAACCTTCAGGCTGGCGCATGTACAACTCTTCTTTCAAATCACCGTTTAGGTATGCAGCTACGACATCGACATGGTTGACCAGCAGCTTATATTGTACTGTTAATGAAAGAATCATACGAATAGTCGAATGCCTGACGACTGGTGCATAAGTGAAGGTAAAATCTTCGCCTGGTTTCTGCGAACAACCTTGCGCAACTAAACACGCTTTATACTTTTCAAGTTTACCATCGCCATCGAACTTTTTAGCGAACACCCAGCGACAACCAATCACGTTTTTGTCAGGTGGACAGTCAGCTAGAGTCCAAGCACCACTTTTCATTAGGGAATTATATTCCGCCTGCATAGCATTTCTCCATTGCGAACTTTCGTCACATTGCATCGCATCTTCGACTGAATTTGGATTTTCGTACGCCAGATTAAGTACCTCAACTATATATTTTTTTCTTGGTCTGCCTACTTTTCCTGTTCGGCATATACGCGGTCGTCCTCGTTTTCTTCCAAATACCATTTCGCCTTCGTCACTCGAAGCACTATCTTCAGATGCATCTTCGTCATCTTCATCATTTGCCATGTCATCACTGCTTGAGTTTTTATCAACACTCATATCTGCATTTTCACCATCATTTCCACTCATATCTGCATTTTCAATCGATTTAATTGCATTTTCGGTAATTAATTCAATGATCACGTTAGAATCAGCATTTTCGTGCTCATCGGAGTTATCCTCTACGGTTTCAAGTTTTGGCAAAGCGTGTTCGAAAAATATTACATCACGGGCAATTACAATGCTTTTCTTTAAGGGATCATAAAGTCTATACCCTTTAGTATGATCAGCATAGCCTACAAACCGTACCTTCGATCCTTTACAATCGAACTTTGATTTTCCTGGCTGCTTGTTAAGCACAACAGCTTCACAACCAAATACTTTGAAATGGTTAACACTCGGTTTGTACCCTCGATAACATTCATACGGCGTTTTATTTTTTAAAATTTTCGTGGCACACCTATTCCGTATGTAAGCGGCGGTGTTGACTGCTTCCGACCATAGCGATTGTGTGAGATTCGATGAAACTAACATGCACCGAGCCATCTCAACTAAAGTGCGGTTGGCGCGTTCTGCCACGCCATTCTGTTCTGGTGTATACGCCACCGTCTTTTGATGTATAATACCTTTACTTTTCAGGTAACTTTGGAAATCCGTTCCCAAATATTCACGCCCATTATCACTGCGCAAACATTTTACTTTATTACCAGACTGATTTTCTACGCACGTAACAAATTGCTTAAATGCATCAGATTTTTTCTTTAGAAATTTTACTTCAATGTAGCGCGAGAAATCGTCAATAAACGTGATAAAATAATTTGAGCCACCTTGCGATGTCGTACGCATAGGTCCGCAAATATCGGAGTGAATAATTTCCAAACATTTTGTTGATTGCACATTCGAATAATTAAGGAAAGCGCTTCTTTTGATTTTACACATTGCGCATATGTCACAATCAATATTCAGTTTCTTATTGATACACAAGCCACGCACCATATTATTTTGTGCAAGCATAAACAAATCTTTATAATTTACATGGCCGAATCGCCGATGCCACTTTTGCACATTTTCATGTTCATTTTTATTTTCAGTTACTAAATTAATATATTCTTTGTTTTTAGTTTTAGTCAAATTTACGCGAAAAACTCCGTTTTGCATATCAGCAGTGAACACTAATTTATTTTCTTTTGTCTTTACAATTGCTTTATTTTTTTTAAAGCATACTTCGTTTCCGTTACTCAGAATTTTGCTCACAGCTAAGAAGTTGTTGTTTAACTTTGGTACGTACAATACACCCATCAATACGATGTCAGTAGTTTCCGATTTGAGCATTATTTTTCCTTCGCCCTCTGCTTCAACCGATTCTCCAGATGCTAAAAATACCTTTTGAGTGGTTTTTCGCAAGCAAGAGAATAATGTGATATCTCTACACATGTGTGATGATGCTCCACTATCGAGTATCCATGCCTTCTCAGCTTTCGCTGTTTGAGCGTGGGAGTCAAACAAACTTAGCACCGTTGGAGTTTGAGTGCTTTTGCAATTAGCTCTGATGTGACCTCTTTTACCGCAATTATAACATTTTGCATTGCTGAAGTTTCGCCTTATACTCTTAACTTTGTTGTTGCTACGATTGTCGCGTTCATTAGACAAGCCTTGTGTTTGATCTCTTTTCTCAACTTTGCCATTGGAATTCGCTGCAAACACATTTTCGGTTACGATGCGTTGCCCTCTCCTTTGCTCTTCTTCCAATATTTTAACCTTCAAAACTTCTAATTTCGGTAACTTGTCTCTACTTTCAATAGCTATTACGAAGCTTTCTATCTCATCTGGGAGACTACATAACAGTAATATGCAGAGCAGGTCTTCGGGTACAGTAACACCGATTTCGCTAAGATTGTCCACAATAGAGCAGAACTCATTGATTTGAAGGGCAAATTTCTGTGCAGCGTTCACTTTGAATTGAATCAATTTTCTAAACAAATTTACCTTTCTGGCTGGACCGTCTGCATTGTAGAGGGTGCTTAGCAGCTTCCATGCCTCTTTTGCTGTCACACACTTTTTTATTTGGATCAGCTCCGTAGGTTTAATGCACAAATGAATCATCGCTAATGCCTTTTGGTCAGCTTTCTGCCACTGCTCCTTCTCCTTTTCCGATGCTTCCGTTTTAATATCATCAGCAACGACGTACCACAAATCTTGTGTCACCAACAAACTACGCATAAGCAGCGCCCACGTCGAATAGTTTTCGCCGGTCAACTTTTCAATATTTATTAACGACGAACTCATTTTTTTTTTTTTTTTTTTTAATCAACTGTTTTTTAGAAAAGGCTACAAAATCGACAAACGATTTACACAATAAATATTACTATTAAAATTACCAAACAACGTGACCTGGGCCCATAACCCTTGTTAAATATCCGAGAGAAATCGAGACACGACCGTTCACTAGTAATTCATTTATTGTAATCAGCTTTGGCTTATAACTAATACAGAGTTGAAGTTGTGTACTAAAAGTTATCGTGTTTGGGTTGCCTCTGTTACAAACATCAGAGTTGCATTTTCTCTTACATAGTATATATATATTTTCGATTTCGGCCTCATTTTAACAGCTATAAGCTTCAAATTTTACCAAATGCTTACGCGTATAGCATATATTGTTGTCTAAAAAAATCATAGAGATCGGTTGTATATATAGTATATATCTCATACAACCGATTGTTCAGATAAGAAACTTTTTGCAATTTCTACCCCATTTTAACAAAGCTTCAAATTTCACCGATTGCTTAGGTATATAGCATATATTGTTGTCTGAAAAAATCATAGTGATCGGTTGTATATATAGTATATTTCTCATACAACCGATTGTTCAGATAAGAAACTTTTCGCAATTTCTACCCCATTTTAACAGCTATAAGCTTCAAATTTCACCGATTGCTTACGTATATAGCATATATTGTTGTCTGAAAAAATCATAGAGATCGGTTGTATATATAGTATATATCTCATACAACCGATTGTTCAGATAAGAAACTTTTCGCAATTTCTACCCCATTTTAACAGCTATAAGCTTCAAATTTCACCGATTGCTTACGTATATAGCATATATTGTTGTCTGAAAAAATCATAGAGATCGGTTGTATATATAGTATATATCTCATACAACCGATTGTTCAGATAAGAAACTTTGCGCAATTTCTGCCCCGTTTTAACAGCTAGAAGCCTCAAATTTCACAAAATGCTTACGTATATAGCATATATTGTTGTCTGAAAAAATCATAGAGATCGGTGGTATATATATTATATACTTCATATAAACTGTCATTTTTGCCCCTTTTTTACGGCTAGAAGCTTCAAAATTCATCAAATTTCATCAAATAATTACGTTTACGTCATATATTTTTGAAAGACGTGATTCGTAGTCATAGTTTTTACATGCTGACCACAAAAAACGTGAAGCTTTGCATCCTCACACAGATTACCTACCTATTTTTATACCTTTCATGAAAATGAAATGGTATATTAATTTCGTCATGAAACCGAAAATTGTAAGTCCTTAAAGGAAAATAGATAGGCCCACCATTAAGTATACCGAAATAATCAGGTTGAAGAGCTGAGTTGATTTAGCCATGTCCGTCTGTCCGTCTGTCTGTTTGTATTCAAACTAGTCCCTCAATTTTTGAGATATCTTGATAAAATTTGGTGAGCGGGTGTATTTGGGTGTCCGATTAGACATTTGTCGGAACCGACCGGATCGGACCACTATAGCATATATCCTCCATACAACTGATTTTTCAGAAAAAGAGGATTTTTGTAATATCTTATCCAATTTAACAGATTGAAGCTTCAAACTTCACTATATACTTTCGTATATTGCACGTATTGTTGCCTGAAAAAATTGATGAGAACGGTCGTATATATAGTATATATCCCCCACAACCGATTGTTCAGATAAGGAACTTTTCGTAATTACTGCCCTATTTTAAGAGCTAGAGGCTTCAAATTTCAACGAATGCTTACGTATATAGCATATATTGTTGTCTGAAAAAATCATAGAGATCGGTGGTATATATATTATATACTTCATATAAACTGTCATTTTTGCCCCTTTTTTACGGCTAGAAGCATCAAAATTCATCAAATTTCATCAAATAGTTACGTTTACGTCATATATTTTTGCAAGACGTGATTCGTAGTCATAGTTTTTACATGCAGACCACAAAAAACGTGAAGCTTTGCATCCTCACACATATTACCTACCTATTTTTATACCTTTCATGAAAATGAAATGGTATATTAATTTCGTCACGAAACCGAAAATTGTAAGTCCTTAAAGGAAAATAGATAGGCCCACCATTAAGTATACCGAAATAATCAGGGTGAAGAGCTGAGTTGATTTAGCCATGTCCGTCTGTCCGTCTGTCTGTTTGTATGCAAACTGTCCCTCAATTTTTGAGATATCTTGATAAAATTTGGTGAGCGGGTGTATTTGGGTGTCCGATTAGACATTTGTCGGAACCGACCGGATCGGACCACTATAGCATATATCCTCCATACAACTGATTTTTCAGAAAAAGAGGATTTTTGTAATATCTTACCCAATTTAACAGATTGAAGCTTCAAACTTCACTATATACTTTCGTATATTGCACGTATTATTGCCTGAAAAAATTGATGAGATCGGTCGTATATATAGTATATATCCCCCACAACCGATTGTTCAGATAAGGAACTTTTCGTAATTACTGCCCTATTTTAAGAGCTAGAGGCTTCAATTTCACACTTCACCATATACTTTCGTATATTGCACGAATCAAATTTCACCGATTGCTTACGTATATAGCATATATTGTTGTCTGAAAAAATCATAGAGATCGGTTGTATATATAGTATATATCTCATACAACCGATTGTTCAGATAAGAAACTTTTCGCAATTTCTACCCCATTTTAACAGCTATAAGCTTCAAATTTCACCGATTGCTTACGTATATAGCATGTATTGTTGTGTCAAAAAATCATAGAGATCGGTGATATATATAATATATATATGATGGTATATATAGTATATATATGATGGTATATATAGTATATATATATAGTATATATATTTTTTTTTGCGATTTCGGCCTCATTTTAACAGCTATAAGCTTCAAATTTCACCAAATGCTTACGTGTATAGCATATATTGATATCTGAAAAAATCATTGAGATCGGTGGTATACATAGTATATATCTCATACAACCGATTGTTCAGATAAGAAACTTTGCGCAATTTCTGCCCCGTTTTAACAGCTAGAAGCTTCAAATTTCACAAAATGCTTACGTAAATAGCATATATTTTTGTCTGAAAAAATCATAGAGATCGGTGGTATATATATTATATACTTCATATAAACTGGCATTTTTGCCCCTTTTTTACGGCTAGAAGCTTCAAAATTCATCAAATTTCATCAAATAGTTACGTTTACGTCATATATTTTTGAAAGACGTGATTCGTAGTCATAGTTTTTACACGCAGACCACAAAAAACGTGAAGCTTTGCATCCTCACACAGATTACCTACCTATTTTTATACCTTTAATGAAAATGAAATGGTATATTAATTTCGTCACGAAACCGAAAATTGTAAGTCCTTAAAGGAAAATAGATAGGCCCACCATTAAGTATACCGAAATAATCAGGTTGAAGAGCTGAGTTGATTTAGCCATGTCCGTCTGTCCGTCTGTCTGTTTGTATGCAAACTAGTCCCTCAATTTTTGAGATATCTTGATAAAATTTGGTGAGCGGGTGTATTTGGGTGTCCGATTAGACATTTTTTGGAACCGACCGGATCGGACCACTATAGCATATATCCTCCATACAACTGATTTTTCAGAAAAAGAGGATTTTTGTAATATGTTACCCAATTTAACAGATTGAAGCTTCAAACTTCACTATATACTTTCGTATATTGCACGTATTGTTCCCTGAAAAAATTGATGAGATCGGTCGTATATATAGTATATATCCCCCACAACCGATTGTTCAGATAAGGAACTTTTCGTAATTACTGCCCTATTTTAAGAGCTAGAGGCTTCAAATTTCAACGAATGCTTACGTATATAGCATATATTGTTGTCTGAAAAAATCATAGAGATCGGTGGTATATATATTATATACTTCATATAAACTGTCATTTTTGCCCCTTTTTTAAGGCTAGAAGCTTCAAAATTCATCAAATTTCATAAGATAGTTACGTTTACGTCATATATTTTTGAAAGACGTGATTCGTAGCCATAGTTTTTACATGCAGACCATAAAAAACTTGAAGCTTTGCATCCTCACACAGATTACTTACCTATTTTTTATTTTATATTTATCTTAAAAATCGTTTAGATATGTTCAAATTTCACCAAATACTTACGTGTATAGCATATATTGTTGTCTGAGAAAATCATAGATACCGGTGGTATATATAGTACATATCTCATACAACCGATTGTTCAGATAAGAAACTTTGCGCAATTTCTTCCCCATTTTAACAGCTAGAAGCTTCAAATTTCACCAAATGCTTACGTGTATAGCATATATTGTTGTCTGAAAAAATCATTGAGATCGGTGGTATATATAGTATATATCTCATACAACCGATTGTTCAGATAAGAACCTGTGCGCAATTTCTACCCCTTTTTAACAGCTATACGCTTCAAATTTAACCATATGCTTACGTATATAGCATATATTGTTGTCTGAAAAAATCATAGAGATCGGTGGTATATATATTATATACCCCATATAAACTCTAATTTTTGCCCCCTTTTTACGGCTAAAAAAAAAAACGGCTAGAAGCTTCAAAATTCATCAAATTTCATCAAATAGTTACGTTTACGTCATATATTGTTGAAATACGTGATTCGTAGTCATAGTTTTTACACGCAGACCACAAAAAACCTGAAACTTTGCATCCTCACACAAAGTACCTACCTGTTTTTTATTTTATATTTATCTTAAAAATCGTTAAGGTATGTAGATCTGTTCACTATATATTTCTTATCTTATACATCCGATTATTCGGAGATTACGAGCGGGATAAGATTATTGTTCAGCCCCATTCATGAAATGTATGAAGTCTTCGGCACAGCCGAAGACAGTCCGGTTTTTATTGGTTTATTTTATATTTATCTTAAAAATTGTTTAGATATGTTCAAATTTCACCAAATGCTTACGTGTATAGCATATATTGTTGTCTGAGAAAATCATAGATACCGGTGGTATATATAGTATATATCTCATACAACCGATTGTTCAGATAAGAAACTTTGCGCAATTTCTTCCCCATTTTAACAGCTAGAAGCTTCAAATTTCACCAAATATTTACGTGTATAGCATATATTGTTGTCTGAAAAAATCATTGAGATCGGTGGTATATATAGTATATATCTCATACAACCGATTGTTCAGATAAGAAACTGTGCGCAATTTCTGCCCCTTTTTAACAGCTAGACGCTTCAAATTTCACCATAGGCTTACGTATATAGCATATATTGTTGTCTGAAAAAATCATAGAGATCGGTGGTATATATATTATATACCCCATATAAACTCTAATTTTTGCCCCCTTTTTACGGCTAGAAGCTTCAAAATTCATCAAATTTCATCAAATAGTTACGTTTACGTCATATATTGTTCAAATACGTGATTCGTAGTCATAGTTTTTACACGCAGACCACAAAAAACCTGAAACTTTGCATCCTCACACAAAGTACCTACCTGTTTTTATACCTTACATGAAAATGAAATGGTATATTAATTTCGTCACGAAACCGAAAATTGTAAGTCCTTAAAGGAAAATAGATAGACCCACCATTAAGTATACCGAAATATCAGAGGTATAGGGGACTTACGTGCACAGTATTACCGATGTAATAAGACAAAAACGACACGACTTACAACTTCAGTCCACGAGAGTATATTTGACAATGACAAAAAGGAAAAAGTTACATATATGATTATTTGCATAGCATAAAAGCTTTATCAATAAGAATGACATTACAAAAGAAAATTAACAGTAGCGGTGAATATATCATGTTGCCTAACAATTCTTATTACCAACACTCCTCCTCAACATGTACATATTATAAGTATATATTGTCTATCTGACTAATACAAACCCATTTCGGTTCTAAATTTACAATGCTTTACCTTTTGGAGGTTTTTGGTTAAAATGTCAGATACCATATCTTCAGTACAAATGTAATTTAGACTTATCTCACCTGACTTATACAAATCCCTAACATGATGAAACTTTAAATCTATATGCTTACTTCTAGAATGATAAACCGGATTCTTAACTAGATGTAAAGCACTTTGATTATCGCTATTAATTTAGGTTGGGCTATTAATAGGAAAACCGATTTCAGTAAGGAGCATTCTTAAATATATTGCCTCCTTTGCAGCTGTAAAAAGCGCCACATATTCAGCTTCAGTGCTACTTAAGGCAACGATGTTTTGTTTTTTCGATTCCCACGAGAATACTGCACCGGCAGCATAAAATGCACTGCCTGTATAAGACTTCCTGTCGCCAACATCAGCGCCCCAATCAGCGTCGACGTAGCATTCAATGGGCTGACCTGATTTTCGGTAATGTAGTTTAAAATCGCTCGTACCTTGCAAGTAGCGTAACACATGTTTAGCCCCTGCTTCGTGCTCAGAATGTGGATCGGTATTCTTTTGCGACAGTTTACAGACCGAATGCAGAATATCCGGTCGGGTTGATATTGCCAAGTACATCAACGCAGCTATCAGTGTGTATACATACTTCGCCAATTCCGTTTGCTTCTATATACTTGTTTCCCGCTAATTCTATTCTCTCGTTTCGTTTTCTAAAAGTTACATATAATGAGCGGTCACAGCATAGGTGTGAAGTTGCTCCGCTATCAATACACCACTCATCGCTCTTTAACTCATGAGGAGAAATAGAAGCAAGAATACCGAACGATTTATCACCCCAAACCGTATGACGATGCTCTTTACATTTCGCGGCAAAGTGTCCAAACTTCCCGCAATTAAAGCATTTACCTCGACTTCTGCCATTGTTGTTGCCTTTTTTCTTTTCTCCCACACCATGACTCTGGTTATTGCTAGCGATATTCTTGGCATTAGGAACTTTCTGAATATTTGCCTGCGCCACCAGCGCGTGTTGCGAATGAACTTCGCCGCTTTTATCTTCTTCTCGCCTCGCCCCCTCTTCAAGCAACTTGACTTTTAGTGTAGTTAATGTAGGCAAGGAATCTCGAGACTCGATCGCCACAACGAAGTTCTCATACGGTTTGGGCAAACTTGCTAATAATACTATCACAGACATTTCGTCTGCTAAAGTTACTGATATTTCAGCCAACCTTTCATGTATATCGCAAAACTCATTTAAATGGTCTTGAATTTTATCACCTTCGCTCAACCTAAGTGATAACAATTGGCGAAACAATGCAACTTTTCGCGCCGGACCGGTGGGTTGATGTATTTGCTGAAGTTTACTCCAAGCCATCGCCGCTGTATTGCAATGCTTCACATGATTTACCTGTGACGGCTTTATGCATAACATAATGCTAGCTAATGCTTTTTCATCCTTGGTGTCAAACGCTGCTGCTTCTTCGGCTGTGGCTTCTTCACTTTTCACGATTTTTCCACTGGCGATTGCCCATAATTCAGTGTGGACTAAAACGCTCCTCATCTGCACCGCCCACGATACGTAATTGCTGTCGTCCAGCTTTTCAATCGAATATAATCCAGGTGTACTCATTTTTTTTTTTAACTTTACTTGGGATTAACTTTAAACCCTATTACGACCTGGGCCCATAACCTATCAGAGGTATAGAGGACTTACGTGCACAGTATTACCGATGTAATAAGACAAAAACGACACGACTTACAACTTAAGTCCACGAGAGTATATTTGACAATGACAAAAAGGAAAAAGTTACATACATATATGATTATTTGCATAGCATAAAAGCTTTATCAATAAGAATGACATTGCAAAAGCAAATTAACAGTAGCGGTGAATATATCATGTTGCCTAACAATTCTTATTACCAACACGAAATAATCAGGTTGAAGAGCTGAGTTGATTTAGCCATGTCCGTCTGTCCGTCTGTCTGTTTGTATGCAAACTAGTCCCTAAATTTTTGAGATATCTTGATAAAATTTGGTGAGCGGGTGTATTTGGGTGTCCGATTAGACATTTGTCGGAACCGACCGGATCGGACCACTATAGCATATATCCTCCATACAACCGATTTTTCAGAAAAAGAGGATTTTTGTAATATCTTACCCAATTTAACAGATTGAAGCTTCAAACTTCACCATATACTTTCGTATATTGCACGTATTGTTGCCTGAAAAAATTGATGAGATCGGTCTTATATATAGTATATATCCCCCACAACCGATTGTTCAGATAAGGAACTTTTCGTAATTACTGCCCTATTTTAAGAGCTAGAGGCTTCAAATTTCAACGAATGCTTACGTATATAGCATATATTGTTGTCTGAAAAAATCATAAAGATCGGTGGTATATATAGTATATATATGGTGGTATATATAGTATATATATATATATATATATTTTCGCAAATTTTAGCCCCATTTTAACAGCTAGAAGCTTCAAATTTCACAGAATACTTACGTATATAGCATATATTGTTGTCTGAAAAAATCATAGAGATCGGTTGTATATATAGTATATATCTCATACAACCGATTGTTCAGATAAGAAACTTTTCGCAATTTCTACCCCATTTTAACAGCTATAAGCTTCAAATGTCACCGATTGCTTACGTATATAGCATATATTGTTGTCTGAAAAAATCATAGAGATCGGTTATATATATAGTATATATCTCATACAACCGATTGTTCAGATAAGAAACTTTTCGCAATTTCTACCCCATTTTAACAGCTATAAGCTTCAAATGTCACCGATTGCTTACGTATATAGCATATATTGTTGTCTGAAAAAATCATAGAGATCGGTTGTATATATAGTATATATCTCATACAAACGATTGTTCAGATAAGAACCTTTTCGCAATTTCTACCCCATTTTAACAGCTATAAGCTTCAAATTTCACCGATTCCTTACGTATATAGTATGTATTGTTGTGTCAAAAAATCATAGAGATCGGTGATATATATAATATATATATGATGGTATATATAGTATATATATATAGTATATATATATTTTTTTTGCGATTTCGGCCTCATTTTAACAGCTATAAGCTTAAAATTTCACTAAATGCTTACGTGTATAGCATATATTGATGTCTGTCTGAAAAAATCATTGAGATCGGTGGTATACATAGTATATATCTCATACAACCGATTGTTCAGATAAGAAACTTTGCGCAATTTCTGCCCCGTTTTAACAGCTAGAAGTTTCAAATTTCACAAAATGCTTACGTATATAGCATATATTGTTGTCTGAAAAAATCATAGAGATCGGTGGTATATATATTATATACTTCATATAAACTGTCATTTTTGCCCCTTTTTTACGGCTAGAAGCTTCAAAATTCATCAAATTTAATCAAATAGTTACGTTTACGTCATATATTTTTGAAAGACGTGATTCGTAGTCATAGTTTTTACATGCAGACCACAAAAAAACGTGAAGCTTTGCATCCTCACACAGATTACCTACCTATTTTTATACCTTTCATGAAAATGAAATGGTATATTAGTTTCGTCACGAAACCGAAAATTGTAAGTCCTTAAAGGAAAATAGATAGACCCATCATTAAGTATACCGAAATAATCAGGTTGAAGAGCTGAATTGATTTAGCCATGTCCGTCTGTCCGTCTGTCTGTTTGTATGCAAACTAGTCCATCAATTTTTGAGATATCTTGATAAAATTTGGTGAGCGGGTGTATTTGGGTGTCCGATTAGACATTTGTCGGAACCGACCGGATCGGACCACTATAGCATATATCCTCCATACAACCGATTTTTCAGAAAAAGAGGATTTTTGTAATATCTTACCCAATTTAACAGATTGAAGCTTCAAACTTCACCATATACTTTCGTATATTGCACGTATTGTTGCCTGAAAAAATTGATGACATCGGTAATATATATAGTATATATCCCCCACAACCGATTGTTCAGATAAGGAACTTTTCGTAATTACTGCCCTATTTTAAGAGCTAGAGGCTTCAGATTTCAACGAATGCTTACGTATATAGCATATATTGATGTCTGAAAAAATCATAAAGATCGGTGGTATATATAGTATATATATATAGTATATATATATATATATTTTCGCAAATTTTAGCCCCATTTTAACAGCTAGAAGCTTCAAATTTCACAGAATACTTACGTATATAGCATATATTGTTGTCTGAAAAAATCATACAACCGATTGTTCAGATAAGAAACTTTTCGCAAATTCCAACCCCATTTTAACAGCTATAAGCTTCAAATTTCACCGATTGCTTACGTATATAGCATATATTGTTGTCTAAAAAAATCATAGAGATCGGTTATATATATAGTATATATCTCATACAACCGATTGTTCAGATAAGAAACTTTTCGCAATTTCTACCCCATTTTAACAGCTATAAGCTTCAAATTTCACCGATTGCTTACGTATATAGTATGTATTGTTGTGCCAAAAAATCATAGAGATCGGTGATATATATAATATATATGATGGTATATATATGATGGTATATATAGTATATATATATTTTTTTTGCGAATTCGGCCTCATTTTAACAGCTATTAGCTTCAAATTTCACCGATTGCTTACGTATATAGCATATATTGTTGTCTGAAAAAATCATAGAGATCGGTTGTATATATAGTATATATCTCATACAACCGATTGTTCAGATAAGAAAGTTTTCGCAATTTCTATCCCATTTTAACAGCTATAAGCTTCAAATTTCACCGATTGCTTACGTATATAGTATGTATTGTTGTGTCAAAAAATCATAGAGATCGGTGATATATATAATATATATATGATGGTATATATAGTATATATATATAGTATATATATTTTTTTTTGGCGATTTCGGCCTCATTTTAACAGCTATAAGCTTCTAATTTCACCAAATGCTTACGCGTATAGCATATATTGTTGTCTGAAAAAATCATAGAGATCGGTTGTATATATAGTATATATCTCATACAACCGATTGTTCAGATAAGAAACTTTTCGCAATTTCTACCCCATTTTAACAGCAATAAGCTTCAAATTTCACCGATTGCTTATGTATATAGCATATATTGTTGTCTGAAAAAATCATAGAGATCGGTTGTATATATAGTATATATCTCATACAACCGATTGTTCAGATAAGAAACTTTTCGCAAATTCCAACCCCATTTTAACAGCTATAAGCTTCAAATTTCACCGATTGCTTACGTATATAGCATATATTGTTGTCTAAAAAAATCATAGAGATCGGTTGTATATATAGTATATATCTCATACAACCGATTGTTCAGATAAGAAACTTTTCGCTATTTCTACCCCATTTTAACAGCTATAACCTTCAAATTTCACCGATTGCTTACGTATATAGTATATACTGTTGTCTGAAAAAACCATAGAGATCGGTTGTATATATAGTATATATCTCATACAACCGATTGTTCAGATAAGAAACTTTTCGCTATTTCTACCCCATTTTAACAGCTATAACCTTCAAATTTCACCGATTGCTTACGTATATAGCATATATTGTTGTCTGAAAAAATCATAGAGATCGGTTGTATATATAGTATATATCTCATACAACCGATTGTTCAGATAAGAAACTTTTCGCAATTTCTACCCCATTTTAACAGCAATAAGCTTCAAATTTCACCGATTGTTACGTATATAGCATATATTGTTGTCTGAAAAAATCATAGAGATCGGTTGTATATATAGTATATATCTCATACAACCGATTGTTCAGATAAGAAACTTTTCGCAATTTCTACCCCATTTTAACAGCTATAAGCTTCAAATTTCACCTATTGCTTACGTATATAGCATATATTGTTGTCTGAAAAAATCAAAGAGATCGGTTGTATATATAGTATATATCTCATACAACCGATTGTTCAGATAAGAAACTTTTCGCAATTTCTACCCCATTTTAACAGCTATAAGCCTCAAATTTCACCCTTTGCTTACGTATATAGCATGTATTGTTGTCTGAAAAAATCATAGAGATCGGTTGTATATATAGTATATATCTCATACAACCGATTGTTCAGATAAGAAACTTTGCGCAATTTCTGCCCTGTTTTAACAGCTAGAAGCTTCAAATTTCAAAAATGCTTACGTATATAGCATATTGTTGTCTGAAAAAATCATAGAGATCGGTGGTATATATATTATATACTTCATATAAACTGTCATTTTTGCCCCTTTTTTACGGCTAGAAGCTTCAAAATTCATCAAATTTCATCAAATAGTTACGTTTACGTTATATATTTTTGAAAGACGTGATTCGTAGTCATAGTTTTTACATGCAGACCACAAAACACGTGAAGCTTTGCATCCTCACACAGATTACCTACCTATTTTTTATTTTATATTTATCTTAAAAATCGTTTAGATATGTTCAAATTTCACCAAATGCTTACGTGTATAACATATATTGTTGTCTGAGAAAATCATAGATACCGGTGGTATATATAGTATATACCTCATACAACCGATTGTTCAGATAAGAAACTTTGCGCAATTTCTTCCCCATTTTAACAGCTAGAAGCTTCAAATTTCACCAAATGCTTACGTGTATAGCATATATTGTTGTCTGAAAAAATCATTGAGATCGGTGGTATATATAGTATATATCTCATACAACCGATTGCTCAGATAAGAAACTGTGCGCAATTTCTGCCCGTTTTTAACAGCTAGGCGCTTCAAATTTCACCATATGCTTACGTATATAGCATATATTGTTGTCTGAAAAAATCATAGAGATCGGTGGTATATATATTATATACCCCATATAACTCTAATTCATCAAATTTCATCAAATAGTTACGTTTACGTCATATATTGTTGAAATACGTGATTCGTAGTCATAGTTTTTACACGCAGACCACAAAAAACCTGAAACTTTGCATCCTCACACAAAGTACCTACCTGTTTTTATACCTTTCATGAAAATGAAATGGTATATTAATTTCGTCACGAAACCGAAAATTGTAAGTCCTTAAAGGAAAATATATAGACCCACCATTAAGTATACCGAAATAATCAGGTTGAAGAGCTGAGTTGATTTAGCCATGTCCGTCTGTCCGTCTGTCTGTTTGTATGCAAACTAGTCCCTCAATTTTTGAGATATCTTGATAAAATTTGGTGAGCGGGTGTATTTGGGTGTCCGATTAGACATTTGTCGGAACCGACCGGATCGGACCACTATAGCATATATCCTCCATACAGCCGATTTTTCAGAAAAAGAGGATTTTTGTAATATCTTACCCAATTTAACAGATTGAAGCTTCAAACTTCACCATATACTTTCGTATATTGCACGTATTGTTGCCTGAAAAAATTGATGAGATCGGTAGTATATATAGTATATATCCCCCACAACCGATTGTTCAGAAAAGGAACTTTTCGTAATTACTGCCCTATTTTAAGAGCTAGAGGCTTCAAATTTCAACGAATGCTTACGTATGTAGCATATATTGTTGTCTGAAAAAATCATAAAGATCGGTGGTATATATAGTATATATATGGTGGTATATATAGTATATATATATAGTATATATATATATATATATTTTCGCAAATGTTAGCCCCATTTTAACAGCTAGAAGCTTCCAATTTCACAGTATACTTACGTAAATTGCATATATTGTTGTCTGAAAAAATCATAGAGATCGGTTGTATATATAGTATATATCTCATACAACCGATTGTTCAGATAAGAAACTTTTCGCAATTTCTACCCCATTTAAACAGCTATAAGCTTCAAATTTCACCGATTGCTTACGTATATAGCATATATTGTTGTCTGAAAAATCATAGAGATCGGTTGTATATATAGTATATATCTCATACAACCGATTGTTCAGATAAGAAACTTTTCGCAATTTCTACCCCATTTTAACAGCTATAAGCTTCAAATTTCACCTATTGCTTACGTATATAGCATATATTGTTGTCTGAAAAAATCATAGAGATCGGTTGTATATATAGTATATATCTCATACAACCGATTGTTCAGATAAGAAACTTTTCGCAATTTCTACCCCATTTTAACAGCTATAAGCTTCAAATTTCACCGATTGCTTACGTATATAGTATGTATTGTTGTGTCAAAAAATCATAGAGATCGGTGATATATATAATATATATATGATGGTATATATAGTATATATATATTTGTTTTACGATTTCGGCCTCATTTTAACAGCTATAAGCTTCAAATTTTACCAAATGCTTACGTGTATAGCATATATTGATGTCTGAAAAAATCATTGAGATCGGTGGTATACATAGTATATATCTCATACAACCCATTGTTCAGATAAGAAACTTTGCGCAATTTCTGTCCCGTTTTAACAGCTAGAAGCTTCAAATTTCACAAAATGCTTACGTATATAGCATATATTGTTGTCTGAAAAAATCATAGAGATCGGTGGTATATATATTATATACTTCATATAAACTGTCATTTTTGCCCCTTTTTTACGGATAGAAGCTTCAAAATTCATCAAATTTTATCAAATAGTTACGTTTACGTCATATATTTTTGAAAGACGTGATTCGTAGTCATAGTTTTTACATGCAGACCACAAAAAAACGTGAAGCTTTGCATCCTCACACAGATTACCTACCTATTTTTATACCTTTCATGAAAATGAAATGGTATATTAATTTCGTCACGAAACCGAAAATTGTAAGTCCTTAAAGGAAAATAGATAGACCCACCATTAAGTATATCGAAATGATCAGGTTGAAGAGCTGAGTTGATTTAGCCATGTCCGTCTGTCCGTCTGTCCGTCTGTCTGTTTGTATGCAAACTAGTCCCTCAATTTTTGAGATATCTTGATAAAATTTGGTGAGCGGGTGTATTTGGCTGTCCGATTAGACATTTGTCGGAACCGACCGGATCGGACCACTATAGCATATATCCTCCATACAACCGATTTTTCAGAAAAAGAGGATTTTTGTAATATCTTACCCAATTTAACAGATTGAAGCTTCAAACTTCACCATATACTTTCGTATATTGCACATATTGTTGCCTCAAAAAATTGATGAGATCGGTCGTATATATAGTATATATCCCCCACAACCGATTGTTCAGATAAGGAACTTTTCGTAATTACTGCCCCATTTTAAGAGCTAGAGGCTTCAAATTTCAACGAATGCTTAGGTATATAGCATATATTGTTGTCTGAAAAAATCATAAAGATCGGTGGTATATATAGTATATATATGGTGGTATATATAGTATATATATATATAGTATATATATATATATATTTTCGCAAATTTTAGCCCCATTTTAACAGCTAGAAGCTTCAAATTTCACCGAATACTTACATATATAGCATATATTGTTGTCTGAAAAAATCATAGAGATCGGTTGTATATATAGTATATATCTCATACAACCGATTGTTCAGATAAGAAACTTTTCGCAATTTCTACCCCATTTTAACAGCTATAAGCTTCAAATTTCACCGATTGCTTACGTATATAGCATATATTGTTGCCTGAAAAAATCATAGAGATCGGTTGTATATATAGTATATATCTCATACAACCGATTGTTCAGATAAGAAACTTTTCGCAATTTCTACCCCATTTTAACAGCTATAAGCTTCAAATTTCACCAATTGCTTACGTATATAGCATATATTGTTGTCTGAAAAAATCATAGAGATCGGTTGTATATATAGTATATATCTCATACAACCGATTGTTCAGATAAGAAACTTTGCGCAATTTCTACCCCATTTTAACAGCTAGAAGCTTCAAATTTCACCAAATGCTTAAGTATATAGCATATATTGTTGTCTGAAAAAATCATAGACATCGGTTGTATATATAGTATATATCTCATACAACCGATTGTTCAGATAAGAAACTTTGCGCAATTTCTGCCCCGTTTTAACAGCTAGAAGCTTCAAATTTCACAAAATGCTTACGTATATAGCATATATTGTTGTCTGACAAAATCATAGAGATCGGTGGTATATATAGTACATACTTCATATAAACTGTCATATTTGCCCCTTTTTTACGGCTAGAAGCTTCAAAATTCATCAAATTTCATCAAATAGTTACGTTTACGTCATATATTTTTGAAAGACGTGATTCGTAGTCATAGTTTTTACATGCATACCACAAAACACGTGAAGCTTTGCATCCTCACACAGATTACCTACCTATTTTTTATTTTATATATATCTTAAAAATCGTTTAGATATGTTCAAATTTCTCCAAATGCTTACGTGTATAGCATATATTGTTGTCTGAGAAAATCATAGATACCGGTAGTATATATATTATATACCTCATACAACCGATTGTTCAGATAAGAAACTTTGCGCAATTTCTTCCCCATTTTAACAGCTAGAAGCTTCAAATTTCACCAAATGCTTACGTGTATAGCATATATTGTTGTCTGAAAAAATCATTGAGATCGGTGGTATATATAGTATATATCTCATACAACCGATTGCTCAGATAAGAAACTGTGCGCAATTTCTGCCCGTTTTTAACAGCTAGGCGCTTCAAATTTCACCATATGCTTACGTATATAGCATATATTGTTGTCTGAAAAAATCATAGAGATCGGTGGTATATATATTATATACCCCATATAACTCTAATTCATCAAATTTCATCAAATAGTTACGTTTACGTCATATATTGTTGAAATACGTGATTCGTAGTCATAGTTTTTACACGCAGACCACAAAAAACCTGAAACTTTGCATCCTCACACAAAGTACCTACCTGTTTTTATACCTTCCATGAAAATGAAATGGTATATTAATTTCGTCACGAAACCGAAAATTGTAAGTCCTTAAAGGAAAATAGATAGACCCACCATTAAGTATACCGAAATAATCAGGTTGAAGAGCTGAGTTGATTTAGCCATGTCCGTCTGTCCGTCTGTCTGTTTGTATGCAAACTAGTCCCTCAATTTTTGATATATCTTGATAAAATATGGTGAGCGGGTGTATTTGGGTGTCCGATTAGACATTTGTCGGAACCGACCGGATCGGACCACTATAGCATATATCCTCCATACAACCGATTTTTCAGAAAAAGAGGATTTTTGTAATATCTTACCCAATTTAACAGATTGAAGCTTCAAACTTCACCATATACTTTCGTATATTGCACATATTGTTGCCTCAAAAAATTGATGAGATCGGTCGTATATATAGTATATATCCCCCACAACCGATTGTTCAGATAAGGAACTTTTCGTAATTACTGCCCCATTTTAAGAGCTAGAGGCTTCAAATTTCAACGAATGCTTAGGTATATAGCATATATTGTTGTCTGAAAAAATCATAAAGATCGGTGGTATATATAGTATATATATGGTGGTATATATAGTATATATATATAGTATATATATATATATATTTTCGCAAATTTTAGCCCCATTTTAACAGCTAGAAGCTTCAAATTTCACCGAATACTTACGTATATAGCATATATTGTTGTCTGAAAAAATCATAGAGATCGGTTGTATATATAGTATATATCTCATACAACCGATTGTTCAGATAAGAAACTTTTCGCAATTTCTACCCCATTTTAACAGCTATAAGCTTCAAATTTCACCGATTGCTTACGTATATAGCATATATTGTTGTCTGAAAAAATCATAGAGATCGGTTGTATATATAGTATATATCTCATACAACCGATTGTTCAGATAAGAAACTTTGCGCAATTTCTACCCCATTTTAACAGCTAGAAGCTTCAAATTTCACCAAATTCTTAAGTATATAGCATATATTGTTGTCTGAAAAAATCATAGAGATCGGTTGTATATATAGTATATATCTCATACAACCGATTGTTCAGATAAGAAACTTTGCGCAATTTCTGCCCCGTTTTAACAGCTAGAAGCTTCAAATTTCACAAAATGCTTACGTATATAGCATATATTGTTGTCTGAAAAAATCATAGAGATCGGTGGTATATATATTATATACTTCATATAAACTCTCATTTTTGCCCCTTTTTTACGGCTAGAAGCTTCAAAATTCATCAAATTTCATCAAATAGTTAAGTTTACGTCATATATTTTTGAAATACGTGATTCGTAGTCATAGTTTTTACATGCAGACCACAAAAAACGTGAAGCTTTGCATCCTCACACAGATTACCTACCTATTTTTTATTTTATATTTATCTTAAAAATCGTTTAGATATGTTCAAATTTCACTAAATGCTTACGTGTATAGCATATATTGTAGTCTGAGAAAATCATAGATACCGGTGGTATATATAGTATATATCCCATACAACCGATTGTTCAGATAAGAAACTTTGCGCAATTTCTTCCCCATTTTAACAGCTAGAAGCTTCAACTTTTCAACTTTTACTTCGTTTTGTCCTCATTCACCATCAAACCCATCTTTACCGCTTCTTTTTCCAGCTTGGAGTAAGCAGAACTAACAGCGCGGGTGTTTAGGCCGATGATATCAATGTCATCAGCATATGCCAGTAATTGCACGCTTTTATAGTATATTGTTCCAGTGCGGTTAAGTTCTGCAGCTAGTATAATTTTCTCCAGCATCAAATTAAAGAAATCGCACGATAGGGGGTCACTCTGTCTGAAACCTCGTTTAGTTTCGAACGGCTCGGAGAGGTCCTTCCCAATTCTGACTGAGCTGATGGTGTTGCTCAACGTCATTTTGCACAACCGTATAAGTTTTGCGGGGAAACCAAATTCAGACATAGCGGCATATAGGCAGCTCCTTTTCGTGCTGTCGAAGGCGGCTTTAAAGTCGACGAAGAGGTGATGTGTGTCGATTCTCTTTTCACGGGTTTTTTCCAAGATTTGGCGCATTGTGAAAATCTGGTCGATGGTAGATTTACCAGGTCTGAAGCCGCACTGATAAGGTCCAATCAGCCGGTTCACGGTGGGCTTCAATCTTTCGCACAATACACTTGAAAGGACCTTATATGCGATATTAAGAAGGCTGATTCCACGATAGTTGGTGCATTTTGCAGTATCCCCCTTCTTGTGGACTGGGCAAAGAACACTTAGATTCCAACCGTCGGGCATGCTTTCGTCCGCCCATATTTTGCTAAGAAGCTGCTGCATGCGCCTTACCAACTCCTCGCCGCCGAACTTGAATAGCTCCGCAGGCAATCCATCAGCGCCCACGGCCTTGTTGTTTTTCAATCTTTTTAATGCCTTGCCTAAATTATCTACCGGGTGAAATGTCATTGTTCTGCTACATTTTATAGATAGAGCAATTTTCGTGGTAAGAATTCCATTGAAGTGTAAATTGGTTAGGTATTTCAATTATTTTATACGATGTTTAATGATTAAGTTGAAACACGACTTTTCTAGTCTTTAGATTTACCTTAATTGCCAGCCACCATATTTATTTTCAAGGTTGCCCTCTATTTTCATATCGATAGTTTTACAATATTTACAATAGCGTTGCTTAACTTCTAAGAACTTAAGCTACATGTACATAATGGGTTTACAGAAGTAAATTGAAAATTATGCGTGGGTAATAGGTCTGCCGAAAATTTTATTAGTTGTATTTTTTGTTTCAGTGAAAACGAATTAAAAGTACCAAATCCGTGCCGAACAAGATCCAAAATTGAGAAAAAGGGACCACCGGACCGTATGGGATTGAAAAGGGCCATTTTTTGTCCAAATGGACTGAGATGGCAACTGTGTTCTCAAATGCAAGCTTCCACATCAAATACATACACATATACGTACTTAGACATTACGAAATATATTGTCGCGTTGTAAGCCAAAGTGATTTTGCATAAAACCTTTTTTACCACCGCAATACCACAGATTAAGTGTAAAATTTCACAAAAATAATATATTTTTTCGAAAAATCACACCGAATAACTGCAGTCCTTGTTTACGAATTTAGAAACAATGAGAATGGCAAACAGGAACGAGTATGAAATATAATGTCAAAACGAATATGCACATGGTTGTATTTCAATGCACGAAAATGCTTTAAAACGCATGAAATTGTTAAATTAAAGTTGAAAAAAAATGTTAAAAACTTTAATATAAATAAAAAGCTTCTTTTAATAACAACAAATACGCCTTATATATTCTATTTATACATCAATTGGTAAGGTTTATCTCACTTTAAAATTTAAGCTAAATAATCTAAAGTTTTTTTTTTGAAATTGAGTCGAAAACTGTGCGTGTGAATGTGCGAATTTCACCGATCAGCTGTTAGTTGCGCTACTTGGTAAAATTTACAATGCTTATGAGTGTGCAATGTAAACGAAAACTCACCGACGTTCAACGCACGTATGCACGTAGCCCGGAACGTAGAAATCAAAACAATTTTTATTTTTTCCGTAAGAACGTGTCAGCTGATCGCTCTCTCACTTGACAGAGTTGTCTAGTAAACTTTTGTGCGCTAATTTTTGACCGTTTGCAGTTTTATGCAAAAACACCTAATTAAAGTTTGAAAAATTGTGAAAATAATTCGAAATAATTATGTAAAAGTGCAGATTATAAATATTTAATCTATTTATACAAGGTTCGAATCGAGCTCAAGGCCAGAACAATAATTTTTTTCTAATGATAATTATTGTTATTTTTTAATTTTTCTAAATTTGAAAAATTGTATTTTGTTTTTGGAATAGTAAGTAGAAAATTTTTCAGACAACCTGCCATAGCTGCGCAGATAGATCCATTTCAAAGGGTGCTAAGCCTTCATCATCAGTACGCTTTAGGCATGCTGATTTTTTCCGTAAGAACGTGTCAGCTGATCGCTCTCTCACTAGACAGAGTTGCCTAGTAAACTTTTGTGCGCTAATTTTTGACTGTTTGCAGTTTTATGCAAAAACACCTAATTAAAGTTTGAAAAATTGTGAAAATAATTCGAAATAATTATGTAAAAGTGCAGATTATAAATATGTAATCTATTTATACTTATTTAATATTTATTCCGGCCTTTTACGATATCAAAAATTAAATTGGAAAAAGTTGATGTTTCCATAAGCATGCATGCAAACTGGCCAATGGCAACAGTGCTTTGTTGTAAACAATACACACACAAATATGTTATGCACATGTACACAGACGCACACATTGCATTAAGCGGCAAATACCCACCGACGTGTGTCGTACGTACGGACGTTTGTCGTACGAAACACGTTTGAGCGAACCCTCAAGCCCGTAGGAATCAATGTGTGCGTCTGTGTACATGTACATAATATTGTAACGAATTTACTGCAAATCCTCTTATTTGCAACCCTCTGCTAAGTTCGTATCGCTAAACTGTTGAATAAATAACTCCAATATGTAATAATGCAAAATGGCACAATAACACTTATACTTTGGAACGAATAGCTTGCTTAATAACCAAACTGATTGACAGCTCAATGAAAATCTACTATTCAAAATAATACTGCTATAGCTCGCTAGATAGCGCTTAATCCAAATCTCAAATCAAACTGAATTCAGCGCCTCTACATCTGTTGCCTTTTATACCCTTTGGTTTCCTCGTTCGCATTTTTCCAGAATGTACTAGCATTGTCCATGAGCTCTCAAACTTCTCAGATATATGCATGTGTTTGCGCATTGACTCTCCGCTGCTGGTATTCGTACATGGTACATATGTGTAGACGCAATTATTTATTCGTTTATGTAGATACATAAAGATTGAATTATTGATGTGAATGTTTGTAGTTTACAGTCTCTCGCACGCACATAGGCGTATAAGTAAATGCATCTGTGTGTGACATTTCTCTGGGCTGCCTTATATATGTGTATACTTGATTTGATTATTAACGTAAATACTGCTTGGCATGGCCTTAGCATCGCCTTAGTGATGGTATAGCTTAGTGATGCTAATATCCGTGACACTGCCCTCCACCTAAGTCTGATCGCCCCGATCAGACAAATCTCCCGATCTAACTGCCGCTAGCATCTCCAAATGTACCACTCTTCTAACCCGTGGTTTCCCAGTGGTTTGTATGCGGTAGATGGTATCACTGATCTTCTTCACAACTTTGTACGGGCCTTCCCAACTGCACCGAAATTTAGCTGGAACACCTTTCCGCCGGTGAGGGATGTTTAACAGTACCAAATCTCCCGCCAAGAAACCTTCCGAATTAAAGTTCTTGTCATGCCAGTGTTTCATCTTACTTCTCATTACCCTGGGCCGTTCCTTCACACTCTGTTGTTTGGTCAATGAACCACTTCGTAGAGCTTGCGCTGGACGGATTTGCTTTGCATAATCGGTATCGTTCCCACATTTCACAACAGTAGTGCACTCCGGCTTGAAACTACCCTCGCATTCTTTCTCGGAAATTCGTTGCTTCGTTTTCCTGCGTCTTTTAGGTTTTGTCAATGCCAGTGTTTCTTTCGCAGGTACTTTTGATTTTGATTTATTTGGCCCATTCGATCTATCAACCTTTGCCTTTGACTTTCGTGGTCTTTGTCGAGTCTTTTCCACCAGAACCCGATTACTGCTGAACCCTTTTTCCAAAGTTAAGTGGTATGTCCTGATTCCTATAGCGCATAATTTTTCTCCGCATATCGATCCCGATGTCATGGTCAACCAAGAAGTCCACTCCCAAAGTGACTTCATCAACGATTTCCGCCACAACGAATTTGTGTAGAACCATGACTTTCCCAATTAATACCTCACATACCACTTCGCCTTGGACTTGATTATACTCGCCTGTGACCGTACGCAACCTTGCTCCAGGTAATGACTTTACTCTCCTGTAGACCAAATCAGATCGAATCAAGGAATGAGATGCCTCCGTATCTACAGTCAGTACACGCTCTTTACCATCCACATTCCCTCTGATGGTAAGACTGCTTGATTTCCTTCCAATCTGCGACACAGATATCACAGGACATTCAATAGCCGGGGCAAGTTTTCGTTCTTTACATCCGACACGCTCTTGCTCATTTCCGCCAGCTTTGCGTTTACGGCCACCCACATTGTTGGAACTATTAGGACCAAGATCGCAATGACGTGCAATGTGACCTGGGTTGCCGCACTTGAAACATTTAATAACTCCGGCATTTTTCTGTTGTGATCCCTTCAGTGCTTCCAAAATTGTGTCTACCCAATCTGGTCTTTCCACTTCCACACGGCGTGCTTTGAAAACTGGCTTACACAGAAGCGACACTGTTTCCTGTATCAGAGCATGCGATACCGTTTCAGCAAATGTTAGTTTTGGATTCGCATATGTAGCCCGTTTCGTTTCCACATCTCGTATGCCATTTATGAAGCTCTGGATTTTTACCCTTTCAGTGTATTCCACGGGTGCGTCTGCATTTGCAAGATGAGCCAATCTTTCAATATCTGAAGCAAACTCCTGCAATGTCTCATTTGCTTTTTGGTAGCGGTTTTGCAACTCAATTTGGAATATCTGTTTCCTATGCTCGCTTCCATAACGTCTCTCTAAAGCGCTCATCAATGTTTCGTAGAGGTTCCGCTCATACTCTGGGATGGTCTGTAAGATTTCCGCGGCAGGCCCTTTCAGTGCCACGAACAGAGCTGCAACTTTATCTTCAGCATTCCATTGGTTCACTGCTGCGGTCTTCTCAAACTGTAGCTTAAAGACCTGAAAAGGAACAGAACCGTCAAAGGATGGTGTTTTTACTTTTGGATTACTCGTTGAAACTGCTGGGCGATTTAGTTGCAACTGCTCGATACGACCTCTCAAAGCATCCACCTCGGCCTCGATTTTTTCTTCAAACTGTAAAATTTTTGTATCTTGCGCCTCCAACTTCGAGGAAATACGTCCTTCTTGCTCTTCCAGTTGAGCAGAGATCTGCGCTGATATTTGTGCCGACATTTCGGATATTCGTGCCTTTTGTACTTCAATCTTCGATGTTATACGGTTCTCCTGCGATTCCAGTTGAGATGACATATACGTTTTCTGTTCTTCCAGTTGAGATGACATATACGTTTTCTGTTATTCCAGTTGAGATGACATATACGTTTTCTGTTCTTCCAGTTGAGTTTCCATCTTGGATGCCACATATGTCTTCTGTTCTTCCAGTTGTGATGCCATATATGTCTTCTGCTCTTCCAGTTGTGATGACATTTGTGACGACATTGATGCTACTGTCGATGTTTGTGCAGATATTGCAGCCAATATCATGTTCAAGTCTGTGCTGGTAACCGTCTGCGGTGTTTCGTTTTTTTCTTCAATATTTGTTGTCTCCTCGCCATCAAGATGAAAGACATACTCTTCCACATCAATTCCTTCTGCTTCCATTGCCTCTCTTAGCCGTGCCTGAAGTTCGTGTTTAACGCCGCTTGTATTAAATGCACGGTTCTCCAACTCCTTCTTTAGTTGCTGGATATTTAATTCACTGAACTTTGCCATGTCCTTGTTGTCCTCTGGAATTTATTCAACAATTCCTCTTCTGACACCAATTGCAACGAATTTACTGCAAATCCTCTTATTTGCAACCCTCTGCTAAGTTCGTATCGCTAAACTGTTGAATAAATAACTCCAATATGTAATAATGCAAAATGGCCTTTATTCAAGTACTTCACAATAACACTTATACTTTGGAACGAATAGCTTGCTTAATAACCAAACTGATTGACAGCTCAAATGAAAATCTACTATTCAAAATAATACTGCTATAGCTCGCTAGATAGCGCTTAATCCAAATCTCAAATCAAACTGAATTCAGCGCCTCTACATCTGTTGCCTTTTATACCCTTTGGTTTCCTCGTTCGCATTTTTCCAGAATGTACTAGCATTGTCCATGAGCTCTCAAACTTCTCAGATATATGCATGTGTTTGCGCATTGACTCTCCGCTGCTCGTATTCGTACATGGTACATATGTGTAGACGCAATTATTTATTCGTTTATGTAGATACATAAAGATTGAATTATTGATGTGAATGTTTGTAGTTTACAGTCTCTCGCACGCACATAGGCGTATAAGTAAATGCATCTGTGTGTGACATCTCTCTGGGCTGCCTTATATATGTGTATACTTGATTTGATTATTAACGTAAATACTGCTTGGCATGGCCTTAGCATCGCCTTATAGCTTAGTGATGCTAATATCCGTGACAATATATTTGGTTGTGTATTGTTTACAGCAGAGCACTGTTGTCATTGACCAGTTTGCATGCATGCTCATGCAAACATCAACTTTTGGAATTACAATTTTTCATGGTGCAAATGACAGAAACAAATATTGAACAAGTAAGGAAGACTAAGTTCGGGTGTAACCGAACATAACATACTCAGCTGAGAGCTATCGAGACAAAATAAGGGAAAATCACCATGTAGGAAAATGAACCTAGGGTATCCCTGTAATGTGTTTGTATGACATGCGTATCAAATGGAAAGTATTAAATAGTATTTTAAGAGGGAGTGGGCCATAGTGCTATATGTGAACGCCTTTTCGAGATACCGCCATAAAGGTGGACCAGGGGTGACTCTAGAATTTGTTTGTACGATATGGGTATTAAATGAAAGGTATTTTAAAAGGGCGTGGGCCTTAGTTCTATAGGTGGACGCTTTTTCGAGATATCGCCATAAAGGTGGACCAGGGGTGACTCTAGAATTTGTTTGTACGATATGGGTATTAAATGAAAGGTATTTTAAAAGGGCGTGGGCCTTAGTTCTATAGGTGGACGCCTTTTCGAGATATCGCCATAAAGGTGGACCAGGGGTGACTCTAGAATTTGTGTGTACGATATGGGTATTAAATGAAAGGTATTTTAAAAGGGCGTGGGCCTTAGTTCTATAGGTGGACGCCTTTTCGAGATATCGCCATAAAGGTGGACCAGGGGTGACTCTAGAATTTGTTTGTACGATATGGGTATTAAATGAAAGGTATTTTAAAAGGGCGTGGGCCTTAGTTCTATAGGTGGACGCCTTTTCCAAATATCGCCATAAAGGTGGACCAGGGGTGACTCTAGAATTTGTTTGTACGATATGGGTATCAAATGAAAGGTGTTAATGTGTATTTTTAAAGGAAGTGGGCCTTAGTTCTATAGGTGGACGCCTTTTCGAGATATCGCCATAAAGGTGGACCAGGGGTGACTCTATAATTTGTTTGTACGATATGAGTATCAAATGAAAGGTGTTAATGAGTATTTTTAAAGGGAGTGGGCCTTAGTTCTATAGGTGGACGCCTTTTCGAGATATCGCCATAAACTTGAACCAGGGTGACTCTAGAATTTGTTTGTACGATATGGGTATTAAATGAAAGGTGTTTTAAAAGGTCGTGGGCCTTAGTTCAATAGGTGGACGCCTTTTCGAGATATCGCCATAAAGGTGGACCAGGGGTGACTCTAGAATTTGTTTGTACGATACGGGTATCAAATGAAAGGTGTTAATGAGTATTTTAAAAGGGAGTGGGCCTTAGTTCTATAGGTGGACGCCTTTTCGAGATATCGCCATAAAGGTGGACCAGGGGTGACTCTAGAATTTGTTTGTACGATATGAGTATCAAATGAAAGGTGTTAATGAGAATTTTAAAAGGGAGTGGGCCTTAGTTCTATAGGTGGACGCCTTTTCGAGATATCGCCATAAAGGTGGACCAGGGGTGACTCTAGAATTTGTTTGTACGTTATGAGTATCAAATGAAAGGTGTTAATGAGTATTTTTAAAGGGAGTGGGCCTTAGTTCTATAGGTGGACGCCTTTTCGAGATATCGCCATAAAGGTGGACCAGGGTGACTCTAGAATTTGTTTGTACGATATGGGTATTAAATGAAAGGTATTTTAAAAGGGCGTGGGCCTTAGTTCTATAGGTGGACGCCTTTTCGAGATATCGCCATAAAGGTGGACCACGGGTGACTCTAGAATTTGTTTGTACGATATGGGTATCAAATGAAAGGTGTTAATGAGTATTTTAAAAGGGAGTGTGCCTTAGTTCTATAGGTGGACGCCTTTTCGAGATATCGTCATAAAGGTGGCCCAGGGGTTAGGTTAGGTTAGGTTAGAGTGGCTGCCTCCGCTGTCCGAGCGGAGACTCACGTAGGCCGTTGTGGCCCGTTGTGCTACCACGCAGGGGGCCCCTATTTCCTATTACCCTACTTTCGAAGAAGAGGAGAGTTTAGACCCCAGTGAGGCCAAACCAGCGCGTTTGCCTAATGAAACGCAAGATATCGTTTGGGTTTATAGATTCAAGCTCCGCAAGGCACCCAAAAGAGTGTCTGTGGAGGCATTGGTACCTGGTTTTTGACAGTGCGTGACAGTGGCACAGATAGTGCTCAATGCTTTCTATCTCCTCCTCGTCCCTGCAGCTGCGGCAGAAGTCATTTGTCTGCAGGCCCATATAGGCACCGTGAGTGCCCATGAGACAGTGACCTGTAAGAAGGCCCACTAGTGGGCTTATAGAGATACGGTTTAATAATATCACCGATCGCGATCTCTTTTCATCCAGCTTAGGCCAGATTTGCTTGGATATACTACATGTAGGCTCCCTCGCCCATCTGGCGTTTGCCTGATCCGTGAAAAGAGATCGCTGGTGGTATTTGCAAGTGTTTAGAGGAGGGCTGGCCCAATCAGCGGAGGTTGTTGTTTGCAAGTTGGTGCCTTCCCTAGCTAGCTCATCCGCAGCGCAGTTTCCTGAGATGTCACAGTGGCCAGGAACCCATATTATGCTTAGGTTGCAATTTTCAGCTAGTTTGTTGAGGGTTTCTCTGCACTTCAATGCCACTAGTGACGAGGTGTTACTGCATTGCAGGGATTTTATGGCAGCTTGGCTGTCAAAGAAAATTGAAATAGAATTGGTTACCTGTAGGTTAGCCAGATAGCGGGCTGCTTCCCAGATAGCTATGAGTTCAGCCTGAAAAACACTGCAGTGATCAGGTAGGCGAAAGCTCTCGCTTAGATTGAGCTTCTCCGAGAATATCCCGCTGCCGACTCTGTTGTTTAGTTGAGAGCCATCTGTAAAAACGGAGATTTCGTGTGATCCCGGCTCTACGCCGTTTTCCCACTCGTTCCTCTCTGGGATTCTTGTGGAAAATTTGTTGTCCCAGCAAGGGGGCGATGTTGTATGGTCCAATTTCAAGAAGGTTTCAGGGACTTGCTTCAGGATCCGGGTGTGACCAAACCTGCAATCCGTCCATGGTTCGATAGCGTTGAGCCTCGCCGCGTTGCAGGAGGCACAGTATCTGCCATATAGATCAGTTGGGAGAAGGAATAATATGGTTTCAAGAGCTTTGGTGGGAGTGGAGGGAAGGGCACCGCTGGTGAGCATTGCCGCCATCCTCTGCACTCTCGTTACTTTACTCCTGTTAGATTCGATATCGAGTGCCGTCCACTATACGGTGACGGCGTAGAAGAGTATGGGTCTCACCACTGCCGTATAGATCCAATGGCCTATGCGTGGCTGGAGACCCCACCTTTTTCCGATTGCCGACTTACAAGCGTAGAGAGCTATTGTGGCTTTACTGGATCGTTCCTCCACATTTCGCTTCCAGTTAAGCTTCCTGTCTAGAATAACTCCGAGATATTTAACCTCGGTAGAGAGTTTGATTTCCTTCCCGTTTAGGGATGGGAGGGTAAATTCCGGTATACTGCGTTTGCGGGTAAAAAGCACTATCTCAGTTTTTTCACTGCTGATGCTGAGTCCGCATTCCATAGACCATGTGTTTGTTAGATTAAGAGCATTTTGCAGGAGTTCGCCAAGCACCGGAAGGTGTTTGCCGGTAACTGTCAAGGCTATGTCGTCGGCATATGCAATGACTTGGCATCCGGTGGGCCGCAGTATAGATAACAGAGCGTTCACCGTCAGGTTCCATAGTAGAGGAGAAAGAACGCCTCCCTGGGGGGTTCCTCTGTTGGTATACCTTATTAACGATGAGCTGCCCAGCTCAGAGATAATGATTCTCTTGATTAGAAGGAGCTCGACGAACTTCACAAGAGGCTCTTCCACCCCTAAAGAACGTAGAGATTTTGTGACCGCTGCTGGGAGAACGTTGTTGAAGGCTCCTTCTATGTCGAGAAAGATACCCAGCGTAAATTCTTTAAAGGCAAGACCCTTCTCTATCTTAGTAGTGATAGCATGTAGAGCTGTCTCTACGGATTTGCCCTTAGAGTAGGCGTGTTGGTTGTTGGAGATGAGTGCCTTATTTGCCGATCGTCTAATGTAGGCGTCCAGCAATCGTTCTAGAACTTTTAGGAGGAAGGGGGTCAGACTTATTGGTCTGAAATCCTTTGGACTGTAGCCCGATATCCTGCCTCCTTTGGGTATGAAGACTACCTTTGCCTTGGTCCATTCCGTGGGGATATAGACCAGGTTGAGGCAAGCCTTGTAGATTTTAGCTAGCAGCGGGCTTATAACATCGCTTGCAGCTTGCAATTCAGCGGGAAATATTCCATCCGTTCCCGGAGATTTGAAGGGTTTAAAGGACTTGATTGCCCAGATAACTCCTTTTTCACATACAATGTGGTCCAGGGGTTGAAATGGCCCTGGGTTAGATTGCGTGTTTAAGATGTATGGTGGAGATCTGCAGCCCGGAAAGTGAGTGTTAATCAGGGTTTCGAGAATTTCCGTACTAGAAGTGGCCCATTCTCCGCTCGTTGTGCTAATGCAGTTTGGAGGTATGGGGTTTTTGGAGAGGACCTTTCGTAGGCGATTGGCTTCTGAGACTTCTTCGATGTCATTAGTGAAGTTCTTCCAGGAGTCCCTTTTGGCCTTCTGGAGTAACTTCTTAAAAGATTTTAAGGCGTCCCTATAATGGGACCAGATTCCCGTGCGCTTAGCCTCGTTAAAGAGTTTTCTGCTGTTTTTCCTCTGCTCGGAGATTTCTTGGTTCCACCAATAGGGTTTCTTCTTTCATCTCACCTTAATCTCCCGGCAGGCTACTGTGAAGGCAGCGTTACAAGATTTGGTGATAAGATCTACTGCTTCTTCTATTTTTGACGATGAGTCTAGCTCACCGAGAGAAGCAAATGTTGTGTCTAAAGTAGGCGCTTCATCAGTTGTTAGCGGTAGGCTCGGCCTACCGTGAGAAGCGTTCTTTAGGAGAGTAGAGGATAGGACTTTTTTATAAAGCTTCCAGTCCGTACGTCTCCTATTGCTGTAAGCCACCCTAGGCGGTGTACGCAAGAGCAGAGTGAAAATGATATACATATGATCAGAGTAGGAGTTTTCGTTGGAAACTCTCCAATTTTTGACAAGGTCAGAGAATGCCCCAGAAACTAGAGTAACATCTAGAACCTCCTTCCTATTTGAGGTGATGAAAGTTGGTTTGTCTCCAGAGTTGCATATACTTAGATTGTTACTTATAATAGAATCAAAAAGAGACTCACCCCTACTGTTAATGTCGGTAGAGCCCCAAGCAGTGTGATGTGCATTGGCATCGGCCCCAATTATTATCGGGAACCCTTTATTGTGGGCCTCCCGTACCGCTTTGCAGAGCCGGTCCTGCACAGAAGTTGGGCGATCGTGCGATAGATATGCGGACATCAGCCAGATTGTTTGCCCCTGTAGCTCGAGGCTAATACAGGTAAAGTCCTCGTCGCTAAAAAGAGATAGTAAAATAAATACTAGATTTTTCTTTACTAGAATACAAGATCTGATTCTACCTGTCACGGGCGATGTCACCAGCCGGTAGTCCTTAGAAAAGAGTCCACAGACCTTGCTGCCAACGACCCAAGGCTCCTGGACTAGAACGACGTCCTCATACGTAGTGCTGAGGCGTAATATTAGGGCAGCCGAGGCTGCCTTAGAATGGTGCAGGTTTATCTGTAGTACCTGCGCGCCCGTTACGTTTCGTTTGTGGCATCGACGTCCATCCTCTGCTGATCCGCATCGTCGGATGCCTCCTCTACGATAGTATCGTCGAATTCGGCATCCGACGGGTCGGATTCCAGCAAAAGCTGCTCGTCCATGCCCGTACCCGTAAAGAACTGGCCCGCAAACTCAGATACCGAGAGTGTATCGCTCTCGGCATCTGGAGTGCTACGTGGCAGTTCGATATCGGCCCCATGTCCACTCAAGGTGTTGCATGGGACCGTGAGATTCAATGTGGCGATTGCGGGTTCGCTCGAGGCGGTATCCCCGATCACCAGATCCTCCGGAGCGGTGGCGGTCCCTTCCGCAGTGCCATGGGCAGCAGATCCACTCAGGGTGTTTCTGTCTGACCCCTCGCCCTGCGGTACAGGCTCACCCTCGTCCGGTGTTTCCTCCTTCGCACCATCGCGTCGAATTTTCAACGTGATGGAGTAGAAGCCGTAGCTTAATACTCCACCACATTCGTCAAGCCAAGGGAGAGAAGCCTCGTTTATGATGAAACCAACATAACGCTGCTTCGCCCTTGTCTCGCCGACCCGGACTATCCTCCAATCGCTCGAAGGCAGCCCCGGATTCGACTCCGCGATGGTATCAAGGATCTCGCCAGGATCCGCTATGCCGTCTGGGACCCAGGCCCAGGCTCTCGGTCTGTTCGGAATTTCTTCCACACCGACCGCATCCAACCTGGCCCCAGGTCACAGCTGTCCCAGCGAAGCTATGACGAGTTTGTAGAGCTTGCACGAGCGCTCATCGGCGCAGGAAACAAGCTTGACCCTACCCTGGTACCAGCCGGCATCACGGATAGTGGGAGCCGGCCCCGGATGCTTGGTCATGATGTCCTTAAAGATCTTGAGAAGGCCGTTAAGGACATCCTTCCAGTTATCCGGGGTCATGTTCCCATTCGGGTGACCGCGGTTCAAAACCGCCAGCGTAAAGTTGGCCTTAGCCGCCTCGCTGAAGGTTTTGGTCAGGGCAGGGGGAGTAGAGGCCGAAGGCCGGTGCCTTTTGGGATCGCTCGAGGCATTTCCCATAGACCTTTGTCTCTTAAGGGCCGGCATCTTCGGGTCAGAAGTTTGTTGGGTGGCAGAAGAGGAAGGGGTGGGGTTGTTGTTGCTGCTCTTCTTGACAGCAATAATCTTCCTGGCCCAGGCCAGAGAACTTTTTTGCTCTGCCGTCAACTTGTCGCTGGGAGAGTTGCCAAGTTTCTCAACGATTTTGACGGCATTGCGAATGTTCCGCTGGTTGCGGACCGAAGTCGGGATTCGCTTATTTGCCTTGGAACCCTCAAGGGGTTCAGCCGGCTTGCGAGGTAACTTTGCAGCGGTGGAGGCAGTACTTTTGTCCGTGGAGGATTTAGTGCTGTTACCAGCCACCTGCTGACAAGAGGTGCCCGGTACTGGCGTGGGACGGGCCTCCTGTGCTTGCTCAGTCGGACATTGCTTTCCCTCTTTGGGGCTAGCTTTGCCGGCTGCTGCGGAATTGGACTTGCCCTCAAGGGGTTTAGTTCTTCCGCTAGCTTGCACAGTTGGCCGAAGATTTTTTTGTTGCCGTGAAGGCCTGGTCGGCGCCGTCAGTGCGGTTCCCGACGAATTGTGGACTTTTTTAATTCCTAGTCCAAGGGCGGCATCTTTACCCGTGCAGGGATCCGAGGCCAGGTTTTTGTTATTCATTAAAATATCTTGTTCTTTAGCTGCCTACTAAGGTGAGACCGTTCGGCAGCCTAAAGTTAAAGGGATAGGGGAAACAATGCGGTCGACTGCGGTAGAGCCCCATACCGCAGCAAGTCGCCGTTACTCCCGGAGGTGGACCGGTATCCGATAGGCTCCGTAAGAATACAGTCGGATGCCCCTGACTGCAAACCATCCAATGGGCACGGAATCGCATAACACCCTGGATTAGGGGTGGACCACCTTTTCAACTGGGCGCGGTCCAGTTCCCACCTTGAGGCCACGTTTAAAAACCATTTCCATATGCCTAAGCTATTAAGGAGCTGGGGCACAAATGGAGATAATTCCTAAACTTAGCTAGCACTCCCCTGGAAGGGAAAACTTTTGTGCATATTACCAGCCGGCACCCTCTGGGAGGGTTCAGCCCAAGGATTTGCGCCAGCCTGGCCCAGGGGTTACTCTAGAATTTGTTTGTACGATATGAGTATCAAATGAAAGGTGTTAATGAGTATTTTTAAAGGGAGTGGGCCTTAGTTCTATAGGTGGACGCCTTTTCGAGATATCGCCATAAAGGTGGACCAGGGTCACTCTAGAATTTGTTTGTACGATATGGGTATTAAATGAAAGGTATTTTAAAAGGGAGTGGGCCTTAGTTCTATAGGTGGACGCCTTTTCGAGATATCGCCATAAAGGTGGACCAGGGGTGACTCTAGAATTTGTTTGTACGATATGAGTATCAAATGAAAGGTGTTAATGAGTATTTTAAAAGGGAGTGGTCCTTAGTTCTATAGGTGGACGCCTTTTCGAGATATCGCCATAAAGGTGAACCAGGGGTGACTCTAGAATTTGTTTGTACGATATGAGTATCAAATGAAAGGTGTTAATGAGTATTTTAAAAGGGCGTGGGCCTTAGTTCTATAGGTGGACGCCTTTTCGAGATATCGCCATAAAGGTTGACCAGGGGTGACTCTAGAATTTGTTTGTACGATATGGGTATTAAATTAAAGGTGTTTTAAAAGGGCGTGGGCCTTAGTTCTATAGGTGGACGCCTTTTCGAGATATGGCCATAAAGGTGGACCAGGGGTGACTCTAGAATTTGTTTGTACGATATGTGTATCAAATGAAAGGTGTTAATGAGTATTTTAAAAGGGAGTGGGCCTTAGTTCTATAGGTGGACGCCTTTTCGAGATATCGCCATAAAGGTGGACCAGGGGTGACTCTAGAATTTGTTTGTACGATATGAGTATCAAATGATAGGTGTTAATGAGTATTTTTAAAGGGAGTGGGCCTTAGTTCTATAGGTGGACGCCTTTTCGGGATATCGCCATAAAGGTGGACCAGGGGTGACTCTAGAATTTGTTCGTACGATATGAGTATCAAATGAAAGGTGTTAATGAGTATTTTTAAAGGGAGTGGGCCTTAGTTCTATAGGTGGACGCCTTTTCGAGATATCGCCATAAAGGTGGACCAGGGTGACTCTAGAATATGTTTGTACGATATGGGTATTAAATGAAAGGTATTTTAAAAGGGCGTGGGCCTTAGTTCTATAGGTGGACGCCTTTTCGGGATATCGCCATAAAGGTGGACCAGGGGTGACTCTAGAATTTGTTTGTACGATATGGGTATTAAATGAAAGGTATTTTAAAAGGGCGTGGGCCTTAATTCTATAGGTGGACACTTTTTCGAGATATCGCCATAAAGGTGGACCAGGGGTGACTATAGAATTTGTTTGTACGATATGGGTATTAAATGAAAGGTATTTTGAAAGGGCGTGGGCCTTAGTTCTATAGGTGGACGCCTTTTCGAGATATCGCCATAAAGGTGGACCAGGGGTGACTCAAGAATTTGTTTGTACGATATGGGTATTAAATGAAAGGTATTTTAAAAGGGCGTGGGCCTTAGTTCTATAGGTGGACGCCTTTTCGAGATATCGCCATAAAGGTGGACCAGGGGTGACTCTAGAATTTGTTTGTACGATATGGGTATCAAATGAAAAGTGTTAATGCGTATTTTTAAAGGGAGTGGGCCTTAGTTCTATAGGTGGACGCCTTTTCGAGATATCGCCATAAAGGTGGACCAGGGGTGACTCTAGAATTTGCTTGTACGATATGAGTATCAAATGAAAGGTGTTAATGAGTATTTTTAAAGGGAGTGGGACTTAGTTCTATAGTTGGACGCCTTTTCGAGATATCGTTATAAAGGTGGACCAGGGTTGACTCTATAATGCATTTGTACGATATGGGTATCAAACGAAAGGTGATAATGAGTATTTTAAAAGGGAGTGGGCCTTAGTTCTATTGGTGGACGCCTTTTCGAGATATCGCCATAAAGGTGGACCAGGGTGACTCTATAATATGTTTGTACGACGTGGGTATCAAATAAAGGTATTAGTGAGAGTTTTAAAAGATAGTTGTCGTAGTTGTATATGTGAAGGCGTTTTCGAGATACTGACCAAAATGTGCACCAGTTTGACCCAGAACATCATCTGTCGGGTACAGCTAATTTATTTATATCTGTAATACCACACACTGTATTCCTACGAAGATTCCAAGGGCTTTTGATTTCGCCTTGTAGGAATTTTTCATTTTCTTCTACTTAATATTGTCACACACATTTTACAAAGTTTTTTTCTAAAGTTATATTTTGCGTCAATAAACCAATCCAATTACCATGTTTCATCCCTTTTTTCGTATTTGGTATAGAATTATGGCATTTTTTTCATTTTTCGTAATTTTCGATATCGAAAAAGTGGGCGTGGTCATAGTCGGATTTCGGCCATTTTTTATACCAATACAAAGTGAGTTCAGGTAAGTACGTGAACTAAGTTTAGTAAAGATATATCGATTTTTGCTCAAGTTATCGTGTTAAGGGCCGAGCGGAAGGACATACCGTCGACGGTCTATAAAAACTGGGCGTGGCTTTAACCGATTTCGCCCTTTTTCAAAAAAATTTATTTTTTTTTTAAGTGGGCGTGGTCGTTCTCCGATTTTGCTAATTTTTATTAAGCATACATATAGTAATACGAGTAACGTTCCTGCCAAATTTCATCATGATATCTTCAACGAATGCCAGATTACAGCTTGCAAAACTTTTAAATTACCATCTTTTAAAAGTGGGCGGTGCCACGCCCATTGTCCAAAATTTTAGTAATTTTCTATTTTGCGTCACAAGTTTAACTCATCTACCAAGTTTCATCGCTTTATCCGTCTTTGGTAATGAATTATCGCACTTTTTTGTTTTTCGAAATTTTCGATATCGAAAAAGTGGGCGTGGTTATAGTCCGATATCGTTCATTTTAAATAGCGATCTGAGATGAGTGCCCATGAACCTATATACCAAATTTCATCAAGATACCTCAAAATTTACTCAAGTTATCGTGTTAACGGACAGACGGACGGACGGACGGACGGAAATGGCTCAATAAAATTTTTTTTCGATGCTGATGATTTTGATATATGGAAGTCTATATCGAGATAGATTTCCTTTATACCTGAGCTCCGCTCAACTGAGTATAATAAGAATTCCTTGTTCATTTATTTGTAACCTCCAATTTTATATAATAATTTTAGGATATGTCAACAAAATTTTAAACAATCATTAGGCCTTTTTGTATAATAACTGCAATTGGTCCAAACATAGCACACAAAATATTTAATAGGCAACTCTGTCTTGTGAGAGAGCGATCATCTGACACGTTCTTACGGAAAAAATAAAAATTGTTTTGATTTCTACGTTCCGGGCTACGTACGTACGGGCGTTGCACGTCGGTGAGTTTTCGTTTATATTGCACACTCATAAGATAGGTCGTGTCAGCTGACACGTTTTTGGTACGTACGTTCGTGTGTAACTGCCACATTAGGGGTACGACAAAAGTCCGTGCGTACGGCACACGTCGGTGAGTAACTGCCGCTTTAGTGTCGGTGTGAAAATACGAACTCAAATTGCACAATATGCAACTTTTGGCGGGCTTTGCCGTAGAGTCTAGGTGCTGTGGCCGCGGTGCAAATTCGTTGCCTTTTTTCTTTGAAATCTATTATTTTGTTTTCGTAAAGTTCGTCGACTAGGCTGTTGTTTTGTTTTGTAGTGCGTTTGTAGTCTGTCCTCGCTTTTTTTTTATTTATACGTGTTTTTGTGTTCAAATAGCCTGTTCATTTTTTCGTTGTAGTCAGTTTTATACATTGCCACTGTCTTATTTCCTTTGTCTGAGTCCGTCACAATTATGTCTTTGTGCTTCTTTTAAAAATTCTGTAATTTTTCTTTATGCTTCTAAGATGAATTTGTCCGTTGTGTTATGCTTGGTGTGTCGCTTGAATTGTATCATGGCAGAACGATACAAGGTGGCAGCATGGGACAGCTGATTATTAACTTTTTTGTTTGATTTGATACGTCAACTTCCGGCCCAGTACGATTTTGACATTAGTCCATCGAATTTACAAAAACAAAGTACATGGAATTTTTATTTATGTTTGTAGGTATGTGACCATGCTGCCACCTTGTATCGTTCCGCAATGAATTGTATTATTCTGCTGCTGAGTTTGGTTCTCTCAATTTCTCTTTCTTTCTCATCTTCTATTTGTTTTATATCCTGTTCCATCTCAGATATTATCTTAAGAGGTTTAAAGTAGAGATATACGCCGCCGATTTTGGTCGTTTTTCGCACGCCGCCGCCCAATGTCAAAAATATCGGCGCGGCGGCGGCGTCCGGCGTGTTACTATATTTTCTACTAGTTTAAGATTGTTTAGGCCATTTATTGTTCATGTCGAAAATTGGTTGCATATGGTCGAAAGTGGCATCAACGGATACGCATCACTGCCAGTTATAAGAAACTTATTACAGAATTTTACTCTTTCTAACTGTTCAAAAGTTATTTTAAAAAACAGGCGCTTTCGATGTCAGCTTAACACGGACTTTTCATTACCCAATTCACCAAGTCGGCGCCCACCGTGGTGTGATGGTAGCGTGCTTCGCCTACCACATCGAATGCCCTGGGTTCACACCACAGGCAAAGCAACATCAAAATTTTAGAAATAAAGTTTTTCAATTAGAAGAAAATTCTTCTAAGCGGAGTCGCCCTTCGGCAGTGTTTGGCAAGCACTCCGAGTGTATTTCTGCCATGAAAAACTCTCAGTGAAGACTTATCTGCCTCGCAGATGCCGTTCGGAGTCGGCATAAAACAAGTAGGTCCCATCCCGCTAATTTGTAAGAAAAATTAAAAAGGAGCACGACGCAAATTGGAAGAGAAGCTCGGCCTAAAATCTCTTCGGAAGTTATCGCGCCTTACATTTTTTATTTTATTTATAATTCACCAAGTTCTTAAAACAAAACACTAAAAAAAGTTATATAATAAATTTATATGCTCACTTTGCATATATAAAAAAATGATAATGAACAATGAATTCAAAGAAAATGACCCAAGGCGAACGTGTTTTCAAATTGTCCTCAAGTTGTTAAAAAAAGCAAATTACCCAAAAAAGGTGCCGATTTTTTAAATAAATTTATATTTCTATTGGCTGAAAGAATAAGCGAAGTCAGTGATGCAAAATCCTTTAGTAAGTTCTAGGGGCATAAACACTCCTTTTAAATGATTCTTACCTCATAATTAAGTTGAGGATTTATGTACGTATGAGAAGGGTTTGAAAAATCACTTGGTCTTGTATTCAAACATCTGCTGTTTATTTGCGAAACAATACAATACAGTTTGAGATTTCCTAAAGTTGGCGGCCCTATCCAAAACTAGTCCCTTGGAGTGAATCACATTGATTATGGCCTATCAAACAAGTTTAAATATCATCTACACGTTACGGCTCCTTTTACCAATGTGAATACGTAGGCACATATATTTACCAGGTGAGGCTTTGTCCTTCGCAAGAACACTCAAAAGCTTCTCCAAGACAGTCGAACTAATGACCGTGTGCGCTACTACCCTAACGTAGTGGACAGTCGAACTAGTCTGAAAACTGAAGCTACGCGGTCATCCATAATGAGCTCTTATATCATAAAGCCGGAAAACAGCAGTTAACATCTTTCAGCTTATAATCGGATGACTTTCATTCTAAAATATCGTTTTGATTTAAGGAAGACTATTGAAATCAATGTTGTGAACACAAACATCTGCAAACTTTGGTCTACATTTTAAAAATTTTATCCAGGGTCCTTGTAAAATTTTAATTATGTAAATGCGCCGAAGATTATACGATTTTCACTAATGAGTTATGCAATGACATCCACTTAGGGTGGTAGCTCGGCAGCATAGCGCGACATAAACCTCCGTTAGAAAGTCCTTGGAGCTACACCTAGAGCTTCTAGGAAACTGACGTCGACGAAGGTACATATGAGTTCGAAGTCGCAGTTCTATAGCTTCTGTGCTGGCATATGGTGTGAGGGTCAGGAGGCGTGGTAGGGACTGGTGGTCGGGATTGCTACTGTTCGCACATCGGGAATTGTAGCTCTTAATCATCGTAGATTGTAGCTGGAAAAAACTGAATGCGCCCTGTGCCACGAGAGTCATGAGTATTAATAGACCATTAATAGCAACTGTAAGTCGCCATTGTGTGTGACCGCCAAGGAGCCACAAATGATTTAAAGAAATTTTGTTCGCGACGATTATTAGGAGTTAACCCCAGGTGAAACTATGCTTTGCACGAGATATACAGACAAAAGTGTGACCATTTTATGTATTTCTATTCCTTTTCAGCAGACGCGGCAGTACCAATTCCAAAGACCGGCGTTAGGCATCCCCAGCGTGTTAGGGGGTTAGAATATACCCGCGGTACGTATGCCTGTCGTAAGAGGCGACTAAAATACCAGATTCAAGGGGTTGTGCAGCGCAACCTTTTCAGGTTGCCAGCGCAAATTATAGCTTCTCCAAACCCAATTGTCAACCTCACCTTCGAGCGGCGAAACCCGTTTCACTAACAGACGAGGCTCTGGAGACCCCAAGCTTCTCATGGAACTTGGGGGCGGGGAGGGAGGGATGGCCTGAAGGTTTAATGTTGCCATATAAATCGTTCCCGAGATGGTCGAGGTAGCACCTTAATGGAGCTGTGTTACCGGAGCGCACCGGATCTGTATCCGACAAAGGACCATCACATCGATAACATTCCCCAAAGCCTTCGGGGAGTAACCTTATCGCTACAACAACAACAACAACCGGCGTTAGGTTCGAAGCCTCTCTGGAGTAAGCGAACGAGGGACAATCCCTCCGCAAGGAGCTCCTCCTGAACATTTTTGAACGGTCTGCGAGATTTTGAGGCAATACCCCGGATCTTTCGAAAATGGCCAAAACGTTGGTTTCCTTAAATACATACAGTTTGTCAAGGTCCTACATTCTAATAGGAAATTGAGTTGCGATGTTTGTTGGGTTAGTTTTTGTTTTTGTTTGCTATTTTAGCATTGTACAAATCTCTTCTCCATATTTGTAGTTCATGCGTTTGTAGAAGTTCTTCATGTTTGTTTTTTTTTCCTTTTTTTGTTGTAATGGAACCGACATCCCCTTACGTCCCATTGCGTCATCTGTCGGCGTTCCATGTTATGGTATATCAAAATACATTGGGAGGATACTAGCCTAACTTCAGACGAATACAACATAAAGAACTCCTACAGACTCAAACAAAGATTGGATAACATGAAACTATCTGAAGAAGATCGCTCTTCGAATTGTTATTCTTTTTACTTTGTAAACAAGTTTTATCTTTTATAAAATTTCTTTAATATAATAGAAAACAGTTTATAAGCTTAATTTTGTATTAAATCTTTACACAGTGCAATATACATAGTGGATGTTTGTGCAATTTAAACATTCAGTCTGTGTGTTCATATATCATAGATTTTCACAAAAATTTGTGATAACTGCATACCTTTTTTTGGTAGCTGCTATTAGCAAGTCATTGTGTGCCCTTTTTGCTTTCTGTTGCGTTCGCTGCTAGCTATACGCTGTCTTGCGATTTGCATCCAGTGCTCCAAAATAACTCTCGCTCATATTTTTTGAACAGCTGTTCAATTTATCCTATACTTATAGTTTCTTTTGCCTATTTTTCTTTTGGGTTTGTTTAACTTTGCAATTATGTTGGATTGCTGTGTCAAGAAGTGCACCAATCAAAAGAAAATTTCCCGTGGTGATACTTATGTTTGTTGTTGGCTCTGTGATAATATGGCTCAGGTTATCTGTGCCGGTTTCTCTCACATAGGTGGTCGGGTGGTTTACCTAATATCCAGCAAAATTGGACTGAACTGGACATGTCATGATTGTCGTTCCGTAGAAAATGACATGCGAGCTTTTATGGGACAAACTCAGAAAGAGTTCAACAACATTTTTATTGGGTTCCGTGACCTTAACGAAAGATTCAAAACGATGGAGGCTCACTTTAAAAAATTGAAAGTGATATCTGAATCCCCAAAACGTAAGAAATATATGCCCAACAATGACTCCAACTTGTCTTCGAGTCAGGGGCAAAGCTGTCCTCCTACGAATGTCCCTTCAACCGCGTTGACTGATACGAACAGGCTTACCAAAGACGTTATGAACAATGCAGCTCAGGAATCTCCACAAGAATCTCCACAAGGCTGTGTCGACACTTCCAGTGAGACTGTCTCTGGCAAATTAAACGATGCACGAACTAATAGTGGTACCTTTGCGGCTGTTTGTTCTACGTCACCAATGTTGATTTCGCTGGACTCCCCAATTCATCCTACACCTCCACCGGTATCTTTAGCTCCAACAATAACAGTTGCCGATACTGGGGTTGTTGCTAGCGATACAAGTGTACCTGAAAAAAATAGTACTTCTTTGACGAGCTCGATAACCAACGCTAGGTCAAGCAATGCGTTTTCTGTCAACTGTTCTATAACGGCCGCACCTTCCCAGCTCTCTGGTACGCTATCCGCTACTCCTTTGCAGGTGACTGCCGTGCCACCTCGTAGGGCTGTATATGTGTCCCGACTACACGCCTCGCTTACCGAAAATGATATTGCTCATTACGTTTGCTCTAAACTTGGTGTTGCACCCACTAGTAACATCAATGTGTATATATTTAACTTTAAATATGAGAGAGACATCTGCTCATTTAAAATATCCCTTTCAGATGAATATTTCGATAAGTTACTTGATTCCTCTTTTTGGCCTAAGCATACTGTGGTTCACTTGTTCACAAGAAGGCGAGGGCCGAACCTGTTTTATTACAGCCAAAAAACGGTATGACGAACACAGTAATAACAACACAAAGGTAATTGCTGATCTGTCCCGTCTTCTCATTAATTAACAAAATGTTCGTGGTTTACAATCAAAACTTGTTCCATTCTTCCTTAATTCTTTCAACTTTTCTGCACAAGTTGTAGCTATTACGGAGACCTGGCAATTCTGAGGTTTTTATACTCAGTTGAGCAGAGCTCACAGAGTATATTAACTTTGATTGGATAACGGTTGGTTGTACAGATATAAAGGAATCGAGATAGATATAGACTTCCATATATCAAAATTATCAGTATCGAAAAAAAATTCGATTGAGCCATGTCCGTACGTCCGTCCGTCCGTCTGTCCGTCTGTCCGTTAACACGATATCTTGAGTAAATTTTGAGGTATCTTGATGAAATTTGACATGTAGGTTCCTGGGCACTCATCTCAGATCGCTATTTAAAATGAACGATATCGGACAATATCCACGCCCACTTTTTCGAAATCGAAAATTTCGAAAAATCGAGAAAGAGCGATAATTCATTACCAAATACGAATTAAGCGATGAACCTTGGTAGGTGAGTTGAACTTATGACGCAGAATAGAAAACTAGGAAAATTTTGGACAATGGGCGTGGCACCGCCCACTTTTAAAAGAAGGTAATTTAGAAGTTTTGCAAGCTGTAATTTGGCAGTCGTTGAAGATATCATGATTAAATTTGGCAGGAACGTTACTCTTATTACTATATGTCTGCTTAATAAAAATTAGCAAAATCGCAGAACTACCACGCCCACTTTTTAAAAAAAAATTTTTTTAATTCAAATTTAAAAAAAAAAAGTTAATATCTTTACAGTATATAAGTAAATTATGTCAACATTCAACTCCAGTAATGATATGTTGCAACAAAATACAAAAATAAAAAAAAATTTCAAAATGGGCGTGGCTCCGCCCTTTTTCATTAAATTTGTCTAGGATACTTTTAATGCCATAAGTCGAACAAAAATTTACCAGTACTTGTGAAATTTGGTAGGGGCTTAGATTCTAGGACGATAACTGTTTTCTGTGAAAAAGGGCGAAATCGGTTGAAGCCACGCCTAGTTTTTATACACAGTCGACCGTCTGTGCTTCCGCTCGGCCGTTAACACGATAACTTGATGAAAAATCGATATATCTTTACTAAACTCAGTTCACGTACTTATCTGAACTCACTTTATATTGGTGTAAAAAATGGCCGAAATCCGACTATGACCACGCCCACTTCTTCGATATCGAAAATTACGAAAAATGAAAAAATGCCATAATTATATACCAAATACGAAAAAAGGGATGAAACATGGTAATTGTATTGGACAGATGATGTTCTGGATCACCCTGGTCCACATTTTGGTCGATATCTCAAAAACGCCTTCACATATACAACTAAGGGCCACTCCCTTTTAAAACCCTCATTAATACCTTTAATTTGATACCCATATCGTACAAACACATTCTAGAGTCACCCCTGGTCCACGTTTATGGCGATATCTCGAAAAGGCGTCCACATATAGAACTAAGGCCCATGCCCTTTTAAAATACTCATTAACACCTTTCATTTGATACCCATATCGTACAAACAAATTCTAGAGTCACCCCTGGTCCACCTTTATGGCGATATCTCGAAAAGGCGTCCACCTATAGAACTAAGGCCCATGCCCTTTTAAAATACTCATTAAAACCTCTCATTTGATACCCATATCGTACAAACAAATTATAGAATCACCCCTGGTCCACCTTTGTGGCGATATCTTGAAAAGGCGTCCACCTATAGAACTAAGGCCCATGCCCTTTTAAAATACTCATTAACACCTTTCATTGGGTACCCATATTGTACAAACAAATTCTAGAGTCACCCCTGGTCCACCTTTGTGGCGATATCTTGAAAAGGCGTCCACCTATAGAACTAAGGCCCATGCCCTTTTAAATTACTCATTAACACCTCTCATTTGATACCCATATCGTACAAACAAATTCTAGAGTCACCCCTGGTCCACCTTTATGGCGATATCTCGAAAAGGCGTCCACCTATAGAACTAAGGCCCACGCCCTTTTAAAATACTCATTAACCCCTTTCATTTAATACCCATATTGTACAAATGCATTCTAAGGTCACCCCTGGTCCACCTTTATGGCGATATCCCGAAAAGGCGTCCACCCATAGAACTTAGGCCCACTCCCTTTTAAAATTATCATTAACACATTTCATTTGATACCCATATCGTACACACAAATTCTAGAGTCAGGCCTGGTCCACCTTTATGGCGATATCCCTAAATGGCGTCCATCTATAGAACTATGGCCCACTTCCTCTTAAAAAACTCTTTAATACCTTCCATTTGATACTCATGTCATACAAGCACATTCCAGGGTTACCCTAGGTTCTTTTTACAACATGGTGATTTTCCCTTACTTTGTCTCCACAGCTCTCAACTGAGTATGTAATGTTCGGTTACACCCGAACTTAGCCTTCCTTACTTGTTTCAAATAAATATGCTGTTTATCGGCGTGATCGCATTTCTAGAGCGGGAGGTGTCCTTATTGCTGTTGAATCTAACCTATCATCTAACCTACTCTCATATCGAATTCATAGCAGTTAGGCTTTCATTCGGTAGCTATAGCGTAATTGTTTGCTGTTCGTATATACCACCTCGTTCGGATATGTATGTTTATGCTAGTCATAGCTCGGCCATCTGCGATTTGCATTCGTAGTTGGGAGATAACGATGGACTTGTTGTTGTTGGTGACTTTAACTTGCCAACAGTTAGTTGGGTTAATATAAGTGATTCAAACTTTTTAACTCCCACTTCTCAACATGAGTTTCTCAATTGCTTGTTAGACTCATCTCTTTTACAGATTAACAATGTTCCAAATAGTGGAAATAAAATGCTGGACTTAGTATTTGAGTATGGCTCGGTGGGGACTGCCCTTTCGCAAATACCACCTTTATCCCTTCCAGAAGACCCTCTTCACCCTACGCTAGAGATATCACTTGATATCAGCCTACCCCGTAGGATTCAAGTACAGTCTCGTCCCCGATCTAGATGCTTCTACAAAGCGAATTTCATTATGCTCAATGATCTGTTGGCTTCCCATGATTGGTCGGATCTCTATGCTTGCACTGATGTCGATTCGGCTATCTCTATATTTTACGGTACGCTTGATGGCTTCTTTGATACCTGCATTCCTACTCGCTATACCCTATGTTCGAATAAGCCCCCTTGGTTTTCAAGGCAACTTATCAGACTTAATAACATTAAATCTAGGCTTTATAAGAGATTCAAGAAATCTGGAGCATCTGCAGACCTCTCTAAATATCTAATAGCTCCTTCTAAATTTCATCGTATTAATCAGATTTGTTATAAAAATTACTTGAGTTGTTGTAAAGCCCAATTTTTTAGAAATCCAAAAAAGTTTTACAGTTTCGTAAATTCAAAGCGGAAAACTTCTGGGTATCCTTCCTCATTAACCTTTGGAGGTAAAAAACCTTGCACTGATGACGACGTTGCTGAACTATTTTCTGAGTTCTTTAAGTCCACGTATTCATCCAGTGGTTTTCATTCCGGTCAATATCCCTATCGCTTAGATAGCTCGAATTCCATTAGGAATCCTGCTATTGATGGTAATATTGTTCTTCAGAGTCTTCAATCTTTGAAGCCCACCTTTTCTCCGGAACCGGATGGTGTTCCTAGTTGCGTGCTTAGGTACTGCGCCGAAAACATGTATGAACCTATTTTAAAATTATTTGAGATATCTCTGGGATCTGCGTCATTCCCGGCACTTTGGAAACAGTCTTTTGTTATACCCCTGCATAAAAAAGTAGTAGGTCAAAAGTTGAAAACTACAGGGGTATTGCTAAACTTTCAGTCATTCCTAAAGTCTTTGAACAGACAAATTACCAGTCAAGTCCAATATCAGTGTTCTAGTCTTTTATCTCCATGCCAACACGGTTTTATTCGTCAAAGGTCAACCACTACAAATTTGCTTGATTCACCTCTATAGTTATGGAAGGATTTTTAGCGAACAAGCAAACGGATGTCATCTACACGGACTTCAGCAAAGCATTTGATACCGTCAACCATGAGTTACTTATCCCTAAGCTTGATTTACTGGGCTTTCCGTTTCACCTATTAATGTGGCTGAAAAGCTATCTTTCTAACCGGACCCAAAAAGTCCTGTTCAAGTGCAATCTGTCAGAATCGTTCCCAGTTTCCTCCGGCGTACCCCAGGGAAGTCATCTAGGCCCTTTGCTCTTTGCCCTTTTCATTAATGACTTGCCACAGACAATATTATATTCCCATACTATAATGTATGCGGATGATGTAAAACTTTGCTACACTTACTGTCCTACCGATTTGAGTTCCTTGGATCTTCTTCAGGCCGACTTGGACTCGTTCCAATGTTGGTGCACCACAAATTTACTAGCTTTGAATTGCTCTAAATGTAAGCATATGACATTTCACCGAGTGAAGCCAGCATTGAAATCTTATGTAATACATGGTACGCCTTTTGAGCGTATATCTATTGCAAATGATCTAGGTGTCCTTTTTGATCCGAAATTGAATTTTAACATGCATATTTCATCTATAGCCAACAAAGCGTTGGGTTTACTTGGATTTGTTAAAAGATGGGCTAAAGAGTTCGATGATCCGTACCTCACTAAGGTTCTTTACACATCGCTGGTTCGTCCAATACTCGAGTATTGCTCATGCGTTTCGTCCCCTGTTTCTCAAAAGCATATAAAGCGTCTTGAGTCCGTTCAAAAGCAATTTTTGATATTTGCATTGCGCGGCCTTAATTGGGACTCAAGTCTCCACCTTCCTCCATACAGAAGTAGACTTCTTCTTATTAACTTACCCACTCTGGAAAATCGGAGAATATTACTGGGGGTATTGTTCATTCATAAGCTCATTATTGGAGAAATTGATTCTGCGGACCTTCTCACCCGCTTGTTTTTTACGGTTCCCCCTAGAGTATCCAGACACTACGTTCCTTTCTATTTACCCCTATGTCGACGAAACTTTGCTAAAAATAATCCTCTTCTTATCTGGTGCGCGCACTACAATGACTTGTATAGCTGTATCAGTCTTGAATATACTTTTGCCACTATACGTAATGCAATACTTGCCTATCTAATTTAAGAGATACAAGCTAATTTAATTTGCCGGCATTTTATTCCTTCCATAAAAAACAGGAACTATCTCGCTTAAGGATGTAGGAACATTTATAAACATGTATCATTAAGAAGGAACAAGACAGTACTCTGTTTATTGGAATCTGGTGCATTCCAACAACGTAAAAACATGCTTTTTCATGAGTCACTGACCGGAATCGTACGCATTCCGGCAGTATAATCTTATGGGTCAGGCATCGAGCTGATTGGAATCCGGTGCATTCCAACAACACGGGTCATGTTACTTTTTTATGCCTTGTGATGGCGTATCCTCATTACACTACTCTTAGCACTGCCGGATTCCCATGACATGCTGATTGGAATCTTTTTGCATTCCAACAGGAAGATTGGAATCCACTGCATTCCGAAATCATGCTGAGCGGTATCTGATGCATTCCGCCAGTATAAGATTTCGGCATAAGATCTTAATTCTGCTCATATTTCTTGTTATTATTGTATTATGAAATTAAAGAGTAATGTTCATTAATATATCTTTGTTTGTAATATAACATTGTTGAAATCTCGATATATCTTAAATTTTATCTTTTGAGTTGTATATTTATATATCTTTTATATTATGCAGTCGACCATAGTTTGTCGTCGACTTTAAATAATAAATAAATAAATAAAATAAAAGATATACTGGTTTCATTCGATGTGGTATCGTTGTTCACCAACATACCAATACACTTAGCCATTAAAATAATAATGACCAAATTCAGCAAAATACAATCAATGATATCAAAAAACAAGTTCCTTAAAATTTTAAACTTCTGCCTGAACGACAACTACTTCACGTATGATGACCAAATTTTCACACAAAGTTTGGGAATGCCAATGGAAAACCCACTCTCCCCGACCATAGCAGACATTATAATGGACGATTTGCTGGACATCAAAATCTCCGAACTGAAGCAAACCCACAACATACAACTGAAATTTATAGTAAAGTACGTACACGACGTTTTTGCGACCATCAAACGAAACGACTTAGGCATAATTCTAAACACATTAAACAGATACCACAACAAACTGAAATTTTCGATGAAGAAAGAAGAGAATTTGATGATCCCGTTTTTGGATGTCCTTATTTTATTTTATTACAGGAAAAACAACGAAATAGTGCTGGACTGGTATTCTAAACCCATATCCCCCGGCAGAATAATAAACTTTCTATCATCGCAGCCCACTAAATACAAAGTAAATACAGCAAAAAACCTCCAAGGTGACAATAATGCGCTGATTGATACAATACGAAAACAGAATACTCAAGTTAGTGAAAGTTCGTTAAAAGTTGTAAAGAAAATTGAAAGAAAACGGGGTAATACAGTGGTTTTGGATATAATTATACATACTGAAAAAGATGACTTTTCAAAGATACTTGCTGCGGATCGAATAAATGTCGGTTGGAAAAGATGTAAAGTGTTTGACCCGATAGATGTACTAAGATGCTATAAGTGTAAAGGCTTTAACCAAAAATCTGCGGAATGCAAGAATGAAGAAGCCTGTCACAACTGCCATGGGAACCATAATTCGAAAACATGTAATCAAAATCCAATAAAAAATGTTTGAATTGTATAAGATCAAAGGAAAATTATACCTACCATTAGACATAGACCATGATACGTTCGACAAAGAGTGTCCATGCTATGTAAATAAGCTGCAAACTAGAAAAAATAAACTCGGGTATTAGCAATTAAAAAACGGTGAAGAAAAGAAACAACGTAATACCTGGAACAGTGAATTAAAATGCATATACCTAAATACAAATAATATAACAGCCAACAAGAACGAAGTTGAAAGAATGGTTGAAGAATAAAAACCTAGTATTGTTTTATGTGCAGAGACCCATGCAACAGAGAGTATAAACGAGTCTGAATTAAATATTATTAGTTTTAATCATATTAGATGTGATTCACATAGCCCACATACAGGTGGTCTCTTATTATATCTACATAACTCTATTAAATTTAAAATTGTATATAATAACAGTATAAACAATAACCTATGGTGTATTGTGATAAAAATACTAGGTGGAACGATGAAATGGCAAATTGGTTTAGTATACCACTCTCCTAATACAAGTGATGCTGAAATCATACAATATATTGGTGAGATACTAGACGAATATTACAGTGAAAGTGAAAATAACTTCATAATTGTTGACCTTAACATAAACATAAATACACAGTCAACGTATTCCAACCAACTAACTCATACATTCGCGACAGGATCAATGAATCAGTTAGCTGAATTCGATACAAGAATAACTGAAACTTCCAGAACAAAAATAGACCTGCTTTTTAGTAACAATGATAAAATAGAAATAAAAGATCTAGAAGAGCAACGTATATCCGACCATGAAACGATTTGTTTCGAACTGCCTGTGAAAGAAAAACATAAAATGAGAATATATGAAAATCGCCGGTGTTGGGATTTGTATATCTATCTAATAACTCTCCTAAGAAATTACAATTTCGTGGAGGATATCAGCTGTGATATTGGACTTAGAGTACAAACCATTAATAATATTTTATGTGATGTAATGAAACGCTAACGTACGAGAAAAGAGTGCAATAAAAATAATAAATAAATGGTATGATCATGAGCTTACAGAGCTTAAAAAATTAAAGTATGAGCTTTCCAAGATAGCCAAGACAACCAACGAATGGGATAATTATAATTATACTAAATGGGAATATAAAAAACTGATCAAAATAAAAAAGAAGCAATATATGGAAAACTAAATTATGGCAAACTGTAATAATCAAAAGAAAATGTGGAAATGTCTTAAAGACGCGATAAATTTAAACAACGAAACATCTCAAATAAGACGGATTATTATAAATAACATACCAATTGAAGAAGATCAAGAAATCGTAAGTCGTTTAAACCAGTACTTCGTTGGAAGCATAAAAGAAATATGTAATACTATAGAAGCAATTATACCAGAAAATGCACCGGAAGATATAAATAGAGAATTAATGAATCTTAAACCCAGAAACGTTGAACAGATTATGGGCATAACAGCTTCTTTGAAAAATAAATATGGAGGGAAAAAACTGATAACTGAAGGTGTATGTAAAGATAGTATGGAGTATCTGGGTTTCATGTATACATCCATAATTAATAAAAGCTTTAGAGATGGGATCTTTCCGTCATGTTGGAAAACTGCGACGGTTGTACCAGTTGAAAAATGGAAAGGCACAGAAAAACCAGAAGAAATACGACATACTAATACGATGCCCTGCGATGAAAAAATAATAGAGAAAGTCGTAAAAGACCAGCTTCTCGAATATTTAAACAAATATGAGATTATCATAAGCGAACAATCAGGTTTCAGATCCACACACTCCTGTGAAACCGCTCTAAACCTGGTTGTCGCAGAATGAAAGGAAGGAATGTCAAACAAGTTAGTGACAGTCTCAGTGTTCCTAGACCTAAAAAGGGCATTTGAGACTATTGACAGAGCAATACTACTGAGGAAACTACATAACATAGGACTACGTAATAAAACCCTGGAGTGGTTTAAAAGCTACCTTACTGGAAGGAAGCAGAAAACCATAATTAGAAATCAAACTTCCCCTGAAATTGATAATGAGATAGGCCTACCACAAGGATCTGTACTTGCAGCAATACTATTCATCATATACATACATGATATTAAAAACTGTCTGAGCCGTTGCAAAATTAGCTTTTTGCAGATGATGCTCTATTGACTGTAAGCTGTGCATCGGAGAGAGAAGCTATGTCCAAGATGCAAGAGGACTTAGACGAAATATATAAGTGGTTGTGTCAAAACAGGCTTAAAATAAATATTGACAAAACAAAATTTATGATATTAAAGAGAAAATCTTCCGTAGAAGAAAATACGTCGCTGAAAATAGCAAATTGTACGATACATAAAGTAAATGAAATGAAATACCTCGGAATAATAATTGATGAGAAACTAAAGTTTAACAAGAACCTTAAATATACAGAAGCTAAAATATCAAAAAAAATCGGATTCATTATTCGAACCTGAAAACATGTGAGCAAATATTATAAAATAATGGTATATAGATCCATTATATAACCTTACCTCATATATTGTCCTACAATTTTATTCACATTACCGGAATCGAATATCTCAAAACTCCAGGTGAAGCAAAATAAAGCAATGCGGTTTACCCTTAAGAAACGTTACGATACACCAATACATGAAATGCTTGAAAGCCTAAATTGGCTAAGCGTAAAATAACTCATCGTATACTATACTTTAAAATTTATACATAACATTAAAATAGGAAATCAGCCGAAATATCTAAACGACCGACTGATATACAACAACGAGGTTCACGATTACCAAACAAGAAACAGAAACAACTTTCGCCTGCCAGCAGTACGATCAGAGCTCGACAAGAAAAATATATACCACGCAGGACTGAGAAAATATAATGATCTTCCAACTGAAATAAAACAATGCCAAACTACAATGAATTTAAGAAACTACTGTATAATGACTGTAAAGCACTACCTTTTAGATAATGATCTCATAGATATACAAATAATTTAGGTCTACAAGACTGTATAAAAATAAAAAATAATAACAATATACAAAATATTCACGTTAAGCCACAAACAGTTCAGGGGAAAAAATACAACAAAAGTATACGACATACTAATAAACAATAATTACCCGAGCCACTTAATTACATCCCTAATACAACAAAATTATTAGAAGTAAATAGAGCGCAAGAAAAAGCATCAGCTAACAGCGCAACGGAGACAAAGCAATACCACAGTGTCACATACATTCCCAAGCTTACGGAAAACTTCAATAAAGACATGAAAAAACAATAAAATAATTTTAAAAAAAATTTTAGTTAAACGGTTTTATTGAAAACAATATTTACATAAAGTAGTAATAATACTAAAAGCTAGAAAATAATTAGGTAGGTCCTAGGTACTAGTCATCACACTCCTCATCAATCTAGGGCGTTGATCAGACAAATAAAATCGATTTTTTTCATAAGTCGCTTTCTATTCTTGTATGTATTATGTATTCCAAATATGAGTCAAATCGGACCACAAATACGATTTTTGTAAATATATCGATCCTTGCGCCACCTAGCGGCGATTTTTTTCATAGGTCGCTTTCTATTCTCTTATTTATTATGTGTTCCAAATATGAGCCAAATCAGACCACAAATACGATTTTTATGAATATCTCGATCTTTGCACCACCTATCGGCGATTTTTTCCAGAGGTCGCTTTATATTCTTGCATGTATTATGTGTTCCAAATATGAACAAAATCGGACCACAAATACGATTTTTGTGAATATCTCGATCCTTGCGCCACCTAGCGGCAATTTTTTTCTTATTATTGCATTGTCATATTCCAAGTTTCAAGCTTGTAGCTTATCGGGAAGTTACTTAAATTTCAATTACAAAATTCGTGCCAGCCATCCAACCAGCCAGCCTGTCAAGTCAACCTAAATAAAACCGTTTAAAAAACGGAACATATCTCTCGCATACAAATCGAACACACTCTCTACCATTTTTAAACGTACAAAAAGCCGTGCGCAAAGGTGGAGATAACGAGAATTGCAACAAAATCTAAGTTGGAACAACGAAAAGGGCACTAGTAACCCGATTGTCAGAGCACGACGCCGATATAAGAAAGAAGAAGACCAGCACTGCACTTGCTCAACACGCACTAACACATGGACATACACCTGATCGAAAAAATGCAACAATAACAGACGTGGGGAAGAGAGAAAAGACGAGATACACATTGGAAAGCTTACCCATTTTACAAAGAAGGGAGAGAACGATAAACAGAAAAGTTTATTGCTGCTAGTTATTTGGCTTGTTTATGACAGTTTAGTATGACAAAAGTACCCAACGATCATGGGACTGATGAATGTTTTTAGTTCTAAGTGTTGTTGTTTTATGTTGTGTGATGTTTATACTTTAATCTAATAATTTTTATGTAAGTTTGTCACCAATGTTTTATGTGTTTTCAAACATTAATTTTCTGTTTGTTTTTGTGTTGTCTTTTTGTTACTTTTGTTTAAAAAAAAAATTATACCCCTGAAGGTGCCAAGGTGCTTGGCGAAACGTAGGGTGATAGTGGAGAAAATTACGAGTTTTCACTTGCACTAGCTATACTAGACCAGCAAAGCCTACATAATATATAAATTCAAATAAATCCCAAACTGGTCAGCAAATTATTACCAAATTTGCTAAATGTAATACTTTTCCGAATTTATTCGATTGTGTGTTGATTTGTTGAAGGCACAGTTCAGCCATTCCGTCTAAAAATTCACTGTTGGAAGACTTTGACGAAACTGGTACGATATTATATTCAGAGATGCACCACGATATGTGCAGCATATTGAAGTCACCCGAGACAATAATGGAATCGGAAGGCTTTAGCATCGAATTAACAGTTTTTGGCAAGCAAATATCATTTATATAAACGGACAGTTCAGAAGATGGCGGAATATAACAGATGGCTAAATAAATTTGGCTATTTGCTAGCTTAGCGCATATGCACAAGAACTCAATTGTATCGATGGCGGATACTCTAATATCTTCAGATTTTACAGTAAGCAGAACTTCAGCCCCAACACTTTTCAAGTGGTCATTTCCATATATTTGGTGGTTGAAGTTTCAGCCAAATTTCAGTAAAAGCAATTATATCGTGATTTAAGTTAAATGAGTTTAAAAACAGTTCATTTAATTTGGTGGGTAAGCCTCTAACATTTTGGTAAAATATATCTAAAGCATATTTTACGTTCATTTTTTTGACTAAGTGTTATTAAGAGGAATCTTTCCTAAGCTTGGAACACCCTTATTCCGCCTATATTCTAATTCAGTAGTCTCCCTCTCGAATTTTGACACGAATGGCAATTTTTTAGAAGGAACTACAACCAGCTTCCTAGTTCCAGGCTGAGTCGCCTGAGAACGGTTTCCAGGTTCACTTAGAAGAAATGCTGTAGATAATATAGAACAAACTGCAAAGTATGAGAAATATAGGTTTGGCAGAAATAAAGCTAGTATAAACAAGTGAGGAACGCTAAGCTCGGGTGTATCCGAACACTACATACTCAACCGAGAGCTTTGGAGACAAAATAAGGAAAAATCACCATGTAGGAAAATGAACCTAGGGTAACCCTGGAATGTGTTTATATGACATGGGTATCAAATGGAAGGTATTAAAGAGTATTTTAAAAGGGAGTGGGCATTAGTTCCATAGGTGGACGCCATTTCAGGATGTCGCCATAAAGGTGGACCAGGGGTGACTCTGTTGTTGTTGTTGTTGTTGTAGCGATAAGGTTGCTCCCCGAAGGCTTTGGGGAGTGTTATCGATGTGATGGTCCTTTGCCGGATACAGATCCGGTACGCTCCGGTACCATAGCACCATTAAGGTGCTGGCCCGACCATCTCGGGAACGATTTATGTGGTCACATTAAACCTTCAGGCCATCCCCTCCCTCCCCAACCCCAAGTTCCATAAGGAGCTTAGAGTCGCCAGAGCCTCGTCTGTTAGTGAAACAGGATTCGCCGCGGATAGTTGAGGTTGACAATTGGGTTGGGAGAAGCTATATGTTGCGCTGGCAACCTGCAGGGTTGCGCTACACAGCCCCTTGAATCTGGTATTTTAGTCGCCTCTTACGACAGGCATACCTACCGCGGGTATATTCTGACCCCCCCCCCCCCCCCCCCCCCCCCCCTAACCCGCTGGGGGACTCTAGAATGTGTTTGTACGATATGGGTGTCAAATGAAACGTGGTAGTGAGTATTTTAAAAGGGAGTGATCCTTATTTCTATAGATGGACGCCTTTTCGAGATATCGATAAAGGCGGACCAGGGCTGATTCTAGAATGTGTTTGTACGATATGGCTATCAAATGAAAGGTGTTAATTAGTATTTTAAAAGGGGGTGGGCCTTAGTTCTATAGGTGGGACGCCTTTTCGAGATATCGGTAAAGGTGGAACAGAGGTGACTCTAGAATGTGTTTGTACGATATGGGAATCAAATGAAAGGTGTTAATGGTATTTTAAAAGGGAGTGGGCCTTAGTTCTAAAGGTGGACGCCTTTTCGAGATATCGCCATAAAGGTGGACCAGGGGTGACTATAGAATGTGTTTGTACGATATGGGTATCAAATGAAAGGTGTTAATGGGTATTTTAAAAGGAAGTTGGCCTTAGTTCTATAGGTGGTCGCCTTTTCGAGATATCGACATAAAAGTAGACCAGGGGTGACTCTAGAATGTGTTTGTACGATATGGGTATCAAATGAAAGGTGTTTATTAGTATTTTAAAAGGGAGTGGGCCTTAGTTCTACAGGTGGTCGCCTTTTCGAGATATCGACATAAAAGTATACCAGGGGTGACTCTAAAATTTTTTTGTACGATATGGGTACCAAATGAAAGGTGCAAATGACTATTTTAAAATTTAGTGGGCCTTAGTTCTATAGCTGGACGCCTTTTCGGGATATCGCCATAAAGGTGGACCACGGGTGACTCTAGAATGAGTTTGTACGATATGGGTATCAAATGAAAGGTGTTAGTGAGTATTTTAAAAGGGAGTGGGCCTTAGTTCTATAGGTGGACGCCTTTTCGATATATCGCCATAAAGGTGGACCAGGGGTGACTCTATAACATGTTTGTTCGATACGGGTATCAAATTAAAGGTACTATATCGACCAAAATGTTGACCAGGGTGACCCAGAACATCATCTGTCGGGTACCGGTAATTTATTTGTATATGTAATTTTAACAAAAAATTCAATATCTTTACAGTATATAAGTAAATTATGTCAACATTCAACTCCAGTAATGATATGGTGCAACAAAATACATTCTAGAGTCACCCCTGGTCCACCTTTATGGCGATTTCTCGAAAAGGCGTCTACCTATAGAACTATGGCCCACTCCTTTTTAAAATACTCTTTATTGCCCTCCATTTGGTACCAATGTCATAGAAACACATTCCAGGTTTACCCTAGGTTAATTTTCCTAGATGCTGATTTTCTCTTATTTTGTATTCAAAGCTCTCAGCTGAGTATGTAATGTTCGATTACACCCGAACTTAGCCTTCCTTACTTGTTTTATTTTTATTTCTAAAAGAAAGAAACATTGTAATCCATTTATATTCAAATATGTTGGAAAATGTCCTTCAAATTGATTCTGGTCAATCATTCGACGCATGATATTTGAAAATTTGTTTATCCAAATTTAAAAAAAAAGCTAGTAATGATTCGGCAACTTCTGCATGGGAGTGTAACATATAATTTTCTAGACGTGTAGAAACAAAGCCTGTATTTTGGGTTTTTAAGAACTCTCTTGACTCTCTCTTATATGTAGGTCTCACTGACGCGTTTACGAAAGGATTGCTCAGCGATTATTCCATCACAGGCGCTAGAATTATAGCTTTGAATATATCCAGTGGAACAGTCCAGTCATATGTATGGTGGATCAAACGTGCGCATGAGAGGAATGGCGATATACAGCGCTACGATGAGGATGGTCTGCGGATTGGGAAAAAACCATCACAAAATTATCCATGGTATGTAGTGAAATTTTTTTTATTCACGTCAGCATGTTATCATATTATATCATCTATATATGTATATATATATCTATATATATAAAATTCAAATTATGTATGTACATATCTATGTAGGTATAGATCGAGTTGCGTCCTAAACGGATCAACCGATCACAACCAAATGTACACAATCCACTAGAAACATTCCAAATATGGTCATAAGCTAAAAATAATATCGATATATAAAAGGGACGTGGCACCTCCCATGCAAAATTAATATTTGGTACTACATAACTCTGAAGGTATTCATGCTAGAACATTGAAATTCGGTAAGGAATTATATGAGGTCAAACCCCAACACCCCCAGGAAAATATGGGGTGGGGGAGAAGAGGGCGTGGCACCTACCATATAAATGGAGTTTATCATACTGCATATCTCTGAATGTAGTAATGGTAGGATAATGAAAATTGGTAAGGAGCTATACGAGGTTATGTCCTAACACTTCCAGTAAAATGTGGAATTGGGGAAAAGGGGGCGTCGCACCTTCCCTACAAATGTGATTTTTCAGAACTATGGCTGCGGTACAAACTTAGGTTATTATAACAGCTAAAGTTTGATTACAGAGTTGTTTGGCTGTTATTCGTTTTGGATGTTTAGTAATCTTCCGCCGTTAAAATTTTTTGTTGACCTCAGTCTATCCGCATCTTCTATCTATCTATCTATCTATAAATCTTATAAAAAAAAAAGTCGCTAAATGCCATGTATGCACATAACTTCACACAGAATGCTCCGATTTTAAAACGGTTTTTTGCATTTGAAAGCCTAGCTATGTGAGATGGTACAGTTAATATAACTTGAAGATATATGTTATAGGGACGTGGCAAATTACCAAAATGTAGTAAAAAATCATAAAATTGTTGTTTACACAGCCAAAACTCATAAACGGATGGATGTATTTAAAAAATTCTACTTTTCAGTAAAACTTTGAAATATTTACCTTCGTTTTGCATAAAAAAAATATTTGATTCCTTTCTTATATCAGTCAAATTGTTTAAACAAAAGTAGCATTTTTACCAAAAAATTCGTGTGTGTGATTGTTCGGTGTCAACAAATTACTTTTGAGTGAGGAATGACGCGACACATACGTATATACATAGCATTCGCTGCGTTATTTAACTTCGGCCGTAGGTTTATAGGTATGTACTATGTATTTTCATATCAGCTTCACATACATATGTATGTACATACAATAATAATAATAAATGGTTAAGAATGCATACATCTCTTGGAAAATACTCTTTCATTAAAAATATTGAACATTTCCTTAAAATTCTTATTTTTTGGTATTTTTGCATGTATCACTATCACTACGTAGTATAAAACAGAGTCGCTTTTTCTGTCCCTATGTCCCTTTGAATGCTCAAACCTCTAAAACTACGAAGCGGATATTGATGCGCTTTTTTTTTTATTAGATAGAGGAATTGAAGATATAATAACATCCCTTAAATAGTAGAGAAATGCTGTTATTTTTGATGTTTCTAATGTGATGTATATATCTTCTATAAATCTTATAAAATAAAGTCGCTAAATGACATGTATGCACATAGCTTCACACACAATGCTCCGATTTTAAAACGGTTTTTTGCATTTGAAAGCTTAGCTACGTGAGATGGTAAAGTTAATATAATTTGAAGGTATATATTATAGGGGCGTGGCAAATTGCCAAAATGTAGTAAAAAATCATAAAATTTTTGTTTACACAGCTATAGCTCATAAAGAGATGGATGGATTTAAAAAATTCTACTTTTTAGTAAAACTTTGAAATATTTACCTTCGAAAAAAATTCTTGATTCCTTTCTTATATCAGCCAAATTGTTTAAACAAAATTAAAATTTTTATCAAAAAATGCGTATGTGTGTTTGTTCGCCGTGAACTGTCCGCGCTAATTGCTTTTGAGTGAGGCTTGATGCGACACATACATACGTACATATATAGCATTCGCTGCGTTATTCAACTTCGTTATTCACTACATAGTATAAAACAAAGTCGCGTTTTCTGTCCCTATGTCCCTTTGAATGCTTAAACCTTTAAAAATACGCAACGGATTTTGATGCGCTTATTTTAGTAGATAAATAGTTATTGAAGAGGAAGTAACGGATGAACATATTTGTCTGAAAATTGGTGGAGGGGTAGCTTATAACCAGGAGACAGACATAGGCTAATTTTTATCCCGTTCTGGATAGGGTCTTGAGATCAAAACGTGGACCTGGGTAATCCTGGGATATGTTTGTACAATATGGGTATCGAATGTAAGCTGTTTATGATTACTTTGATACGGGGTATTTTTCGTATCCGCGGGTAACAAGGATCTCGCGATATAAGCGAAAACGTGGATGTATTTTTAGGATATGGATAACGAATGAAAGCTGTTGATGAGTGCTTTAGTACAGGGTAGTTTTCATACCTATTGGTGACTAGGGTCTCGAGATTGAGGCCAAAACGTGGACCCGGGTACCCCTAGAAAGTGGTAATACAACATGGATAACAAATGAAAGTTGTTGTTGAGTGCTTTGGTACATGATAATTTTCATACCTATGTATTTGTGCCTAGGGTCTAGAGATATAGGCCAAAACGTGGATCAGGGTAACACTAGGATGTGGTTTTACATTATGGGTATCAAATTGAAGCTGTTGATTTGTGCTTTAGTACAGAGTAATCTTTATACCCCTGGGTGACTAGGGTCTCGAGATATAGGCCAAAACGTGGACGCGGGTGCTCCTAGAATGTGTTTATAGAATATGGATAACAAATGAAAGCTGCTGATGAGAGCTTTAGTACAGGGAAGTCTTCATACCTATTGGTGACTATAGTCTCGAGATATAGGCCAAAACCTGGACCCGGATACCCCTAGAATATGTCTGTAATACGGATATCAAATGAAAGCTGTTGTTGAGAGCTTTAAGTAATTTTCATTGTGATATTCGATTTAGTCGCATCAACCTGGCAAAACTGATAAATATGCATGCGAAGCCGAAATAAAGACATGAATTACTAATACCCACATACCTATTTACATACGTCCTATTCGATATGCCTGAAATTTGGTATATAAATTTGCCTATATTAGTATTTACGATACTTTTTTTCGGGAAGTAGACCAGAGACGGGTCTGGGACTAGGATTAGGACTAGGACTAGGACTGAGACTCGGAGTGGGACTGGGACTCGGACTCGGAATGGGACTGGAACAAAATACATACCACCCTCTGGGACTAGCAATAAGGGATGAAGAAGAATGGGAAAAACTTGAGAGAAGAGAAAAGAGGGAAGGAGAAGGAGACTGGGAAAGAGATAGAGTGAAACGAAGATAGAGATAGATGAAGCGAAAAAGACGGCGGGAAGAGAGAATAAAAGGATTAAGAAAAAGTGAAGAGGGGGAAGGGCAGGGCTAGACGGAAAAAGCTTATTAAAATGTATGCAGATAGACCAAATTTAGGGCAGAACAACTTCTGACGGATCTGCTAGTATATATATAAAGTTAAAATTATGAATGTTTGTATGTAGGTATAAATCGGGTTGCGTCCTAAACGGATCGGCCGATCACAACTAAATTTGAATCACCCACCAGAAACCTTCCAAAGATGGTCATAGACTAAACATAACTGCAATATAAAACAAGTAAGGAAGGCTAAGTTCGGGCGTAACCGAACATTACATACTCAGCTGAGAGCTTTGGAGACAAAATAAGGGAAAATCACCATGTATGAACCTAGGGTAACCCTGGAATGTGTTTATATGACATGGGTATCAAATGGAAGGTGGTAATGAGTATTTTAAAAGGGAGTGATCCTTAGTTCTATAGGTGGACGCCTTTTCGAGATATCGCCATAAATGTGGACCAGGGGTGACTCTAGAATGCGTTTGTACAATATGGGTATCAAATGAAAGGTGGTAATAAGTATTTTAAAAGGGAGTGATCCTTAGTTCCATAGGTGGACACCTTTTCGAGATATCACCATAAATGTGGACCAGGGGTGACTCTAGAATGTGTTTGTATGATATAGTTATCAAATGAAAGGTGGTAATGAGTATTTTAAAAGGGAGTGATCCTTAGTTCTATAGGTGGACGTCTTTTCGAGATATCGCCATAAATATGGACCAGGGTGAATCTAGAATGCGTTTGTACGATATGGGTATCAAAAGAAAGGTGGTAATGAGTATTTTAAAAGGGAGTGATCCTTAGTTCTATAGGTGGACGCCTTTTCGAGATATCGCCATAAATGTGGACCAGGGGTGACTCTAGACTGCGTTTGTACAATATGAGTATCAAATGAAAGGTGTTAAGGATTATTTAAAAGGGAGTGGGCCTTAGTTCTATAGGTGGACGCCTTTTCGAGATATCGCCATAAAGGTTGACCAGGGGTGACTCTAGAATGTGTTTGTACGATATCGGTATCAAATGAAAGGTGTTAAGGATTATTTAAAAGGGAGTGGGCCTTAGTTCTATAGGTGGACGCCTTTTCGAGATATCGCCACAAATGTTGACCAGGGGTGACTCTAGAATGTGTTTGTACGATATGGGTATGAAATGAAAGGTGGTAATGAGTATCTTAAAAGGGAGTGGGCCTTAGTTCTATAGGTGGACACCTTTTCGAGATATCGCCATAAAGGTGGACCAGCGGTGACTGTAGAATGTGTTTGTACGATATGGGTTTCAAATGAAAGGTGTTAATGAGTATTTTAAAAGGGAGTGAGGTTAGTTCTTTACGTGGATGCCTTTTCGAGATATCGCCATAAAGGTTGACCAGGGGTGACTCTAGAATATGTTTGTACGATATGGATATCAAATGAAAGGTGGTAATGAGTATCTTAAAAGGGAGTGATCCTTATTCTATGGGTGGACGCCTTTTCGAGATATCGCCATAAAGGTGGACCAGCGGTGACTGTAGAATGTGTTTGTACGATATGGGTTTCAAATGAAAGGTGTTAATGAGTATTTTAAAAGGGAGTGGGCCTTAGTTCTATAGGTGGACGCCTTTTCGAGATATCGCCATAAAGGTTGACCAGGGGTGACTCTAGAATGTGTTTGTACGATATGGGTATCAAAAGAAAGGTGGTAATGAGTATTTTAAAAGGGAGTGATCCTTAGTTCTATAGGTGGACGCCTTTTCGAGATATCGCCATAAATGTGGACCAGGGGTGACTCTAGAGTGCGTTTGTACAATATGAGTATCAAATGAAAGGTGTTAAGGATTATTTAAAAGGGAGTTTGCCTTAGTTCTATAGGTGGACGCCTTTTCGAGATATCGCCATAAATGTGGACCAGGCGTGGCTCTAGAATGCGTTTGTACGATATGGATATCAAATGAAAGGTGTTAATGAGTATTTTAAAAGGAAGTGGGCCTTAGTTCTTTACGTGGATGCCTTTTCGAGATATCGCCATAAAGGTTGACCAGGGGTGACTCTAGAATGTGTTTGTACGATATGGGTATCAAATGAAAGGTGGTAATGAGTATTTTAAAAGGGAGTGATCCTTATTCTATGGGTGGACGCCTTTTCGAGATATCGCCATAAAGGTGGACCAGCGGTGACTGTAGAATGTGTTTGTACGATATGGGTTTCAAATGAAAGGTGTTAATGAGTATTTTAAAAGGGAGTGGGCCTTAGTTCTATAGGTGGACGCCTTTTCGAGGTATCGCCATAAAGGTGGACCAGGGGTGACTATAATGTGTTTGTACGATATGAGTATCAAATTAAAGGTATTAATGAGGGTTTTAAAAGGGGGTGATCCCTTAGTTGTATATGTGAAGGCGTTTTCGAGATATCAACCAAAATGTGGACCAGGGTGACCCAGAACATTATCTGTCGGGTACGGGGTGATTTATTTAGCTTTCAAGGGCTTTTGATTTCGCCCTGCAGAACTTTTTCATTTTCTTCTACTTAATATGGTAGGTGTCACACACATTTTATATAGTTTTTTCTAAATTTATATTTTGCGTCAACTAACAAATCCAATTTCCATATTTCATCCCTTTTTTCGTATTTGGTATAGAATTATGGCATTTTTTCATTTTTCGTAATTTTCGATATCGAAAAAGTGGGCGTGGTCATAGTCGGAAACAAAATAAAGGGAGTTCAGATAAGTACGTGAACTAAGTTTAGTAAAGATATGTCGATTTTTGCTCAAGTTATCGTGGTAACGGCCGAGCGGAAGGACAAACGGCCGACTGTGTATAAAAACTGGGCGTGGCTTCAACCGATTTCGCCCATTTTCACAGAAAACAGTTATCGTCATAGAATCTATGTCCTTCCAAATTTCACAATGAAAAAGTGCGGAACAACGCCCATTTTGAAAATTTCTTTTATTTTTGTATTTTGTAGCATCATTACTGTAGTGGAATGTTGACATAATTTACTTATATACTGTAAAGATATGCAATTGTTTTTTAAAATTTGACTTAAAAAAAAAAATTTTTTTAAAGTGGGCGTGTTCGTCATCCCATTTTGCTAATTTTTATTTAGCAGACAGATAGTAATAGAAGTAACGTGGCTGCCAAATTCCATCATGATATCTTCTACGACTGCCAAATTACAGCTTGCAAAACTTTTAAATTACCTTATTTTCAAAATGGGCGGTGCCAAGCCCATTGTCCAAGATTTTACTAGTTTTCTATTCTACGTCATAAAGTCAATCCACCTACCAAGTTTCATCGCTTTATCCATCTTTGGGAATGAATTATCGCACTTTTTCGGTTTTTCGATATTTTAGATATCGAAAAAGTGGGCGTGGTTATAGCCCGATTTCGTTTATTTTAAATAGCGATCTGATATGAGTGCCCAGGAACCTACATACCAAATTTCATCAGGATACCTCAAAATTTACTCAATTATCGTGTTTACGGGCTGACGGACGGACATGGCTAAATAAATTTCTTTTTTCGCCCAGATCATTTTGATATGTGGAAATCTATATCTATTTCGATTAGTTTATCCGTTACGGATTACCGTTATTCGAACAAAGTAAATATACTCTGTGAGCTCTGCTCAGCTGAGTATAAAAAGGGGGTGGCACCTACCCTACAAACGGAATGTTTGATACAGCATAACTCTGAAAGTATTCATGCAAGAACATTGAAATCCAGTAACACCACTAAGAAAATAAGGGGTGAGTAAGAAGGGGTGTGGCACCTCCCATATAAATGGAATAATGAAAATTGGTATGGAGCTATATCACGTTATCCTAACAGCATCAGTAATATATGGAATTGAAAAAAAAAAAAATGGGACTTTCAGAACTATGGCTGCATTAAAAACTTAGGTTATTTCAACACGTAAAGTTTGATTGCAGAGTTGGGTTTGGCTGTTGTTACTTTAGTATTCTTTTATGTTATCTTTAGGGTTGGTATTTTTGGATACGTATCGAGGAACCCGAAAAAAAAACATTTCTGTTTAATTTGATATTAATTGATGTAATTTTCAGGTTTTGGAACAGCCGCAGTTGAAGTAAATGCGTGCTTTTTCGTCTATAGAAGGCTTTGCGTACAAAAATTTACTCTCTTTAGAAATATGAGAGGGCATTTTGGGGGAAACACTTCAGCAGCTTCTGCTAAACAACTTCTTGAAATTTATTATGGCAAAATTCCTGTTTCTTTACTAACAGATTTGATTTTTTCCCTGCAAGTTTTTGAGAAATTATGGCATCACCTGAAGCTTTAATATCTAATGCTTCTTACAAATATTGAATATATCTTTACAAACTATAAATTGCTTTGAGAAAAGGCATTTTAGGCACCTTAAAATGAGGATGTTAATATCACTAGAACCAAGACAACTTATCACTCTATTAACACAGTCGTGGAAGAGTCCCAAACTGTGCATATCCGATTGAGGTTATTAGCTCTTTTGAGACATCAGAAATTTCTCCTGATCGATTGATTCTTAAAAAGAAGCCCATAATATCATAATATTTGTGCTTTGTTATTACGCTTATGTAGTGGGGCAAGGCTTTTCATCACAAAACTTTTACGAATGTCATTGCAGCAAGTCATTTTATCGGAAAATTTCGAAAACAAAAAAGTTTAAAACCAAGGATTCCATTGATACCGATGGATTTGTCTTTTCAATTTTAAATGCCTCAAATTTTCTATCCGTATCAATGAAGCTCAAGGACGATCATTAGCTGCGAATCAAGGGATTGATGAGCGCAATACAAACCTTTATAGCTTCAGGGCTTCTGCAACTCAATTGTCAACCTCACCTACGCGAGGGGAATCCTGTTACAGATATGAATATATCATAAAACAACAGTCATTAGCTGTAGCAGAAGCCAATCTTACCAACTCATATTGTACCCATGGCCAGTTACGCGTAGCCTGCATATTTTTATAGAAACTTGGGGTAAAACCCACGGGCATAAAGCTAGTTATTATATAAAAATCAAATTCTGTGTGTGTACTCGCTATGGAAACGTATTTCCCACACCTCAATTATCACCAAATTTTGGCTATAGGTTCCCTTCGATCAACACGAAGGTTTTAGGCTAAAAATAGTTTCGATATATAAAAGGGCGTGGAACCTCCCATTCAAATGGAATCTTTGGTACTGAATAACTATGAAGGTATACTTGCCAGAGCATTGAAATTCAGTAAGGAGTTATATGAGGTCAATCCCTAACACCACCAAGAAAATGTGGAATTGGGAAAAAAGGGGGCGTGGCACCTCCCATACAAATGGAATATACCATACTGCATATCTCTGGATGTAGTAGGTAATAGTGGGATAACGAAAATTGGCAAGGAGCTTTATAACGTTAAGTCCTAACACCTCCATTAAAATGTGGAATTGGGAAAAAGGGGCGTGGCACCTTCCCTACCAATGGAATTTTTCAGAAATATGGCTGCCGTACAAACTTCGGCTATTTTAACACCTAAAGTTTGACAGCATTGTTGAGTTTGCCTGTTATTCCTTTCGGCGATTAGTAATCTACCCCGTTAAAAAATGTGTTAGCTTCAGCCTATCTACATCTATATCTATCTACATATCTATATTGTGACGAATATTAGCAACACTATGGGATACTGTCATCCCTAAGCCGATACTAAGCAGTCACTTGTATCTACATAAACGAACCAATCATTATGTCTACACATATGTACGTACACGCAGCATAGAGAAACGCACAAATACATGCATATATCTTATCTGAGATGCTCACAAAAGTAGGCAATCATTTGTGCAAGTATCACTCACAAATACATACGCATATGAGAAGCTATAACGTGCATCTGTAGTTATAGCTGGTAATTTTATAGATGGTAACTAAGTTAAATTCTAGAAACGCCTAGAAGTATGCGAACGAGGAAATCGAAGAGTATAAAAGAGCGCAAGCTGAGCAATCATAGAATCAGTTTGATTTATGCATGTTATCTGTTGAGAAGTAGAAGTGTTATTGTGAAAGTAGTCTTATACATAAATACCATTTTGCATTATTGAATATTGGAGTTATTTATTCAACAGTATAGTGATTCGAACGTTAGCAGAAGATCCTAAATAAGCGGAATTTCCCCAAAATTCGTTACAATTGGTGTCAGAAGAGGAATTGTTGAATAAATTCCGAAGATTGCAAATACAAGTTGGACATGGCAAATTTGAGTGAATTGAATATCCAGCAACTGAAGAAGGAGTTGGAGAGCCGTGGGTTGAATACAACCGGCAATAAACTGGAACTTCAGGCACGACTACGAAAAGCAATGGAAACAGAAGGAATTAACGTGGAAGAGTATGTCTTTCATCTTGATGGCAAGGAAACAACAAAAATGGAAGAGACAGTTACGCAGACAGTTAGGAGCACAGACTTGATCACGATTTTGGCTGCAATATATGCACAAACATCGACAGTAACATCCAAGATGGAAGCACAGGAGGCATGCATTTCAGAAATGTCGTCGCAAATATCCCCAAATATGTCATCACAACGGGAAGAGCAGAAAACATATATGGCATCCCAACTGTAAGAGCAAAATACATATATAGCATCCAACTGGAATTACAGGAGACACGTATCTCAGAGATGTCGTCAGAAATAACATCTAAAATTGAAGCACAAGACGCACGAATATCCGAAATTTCGGCACAAATTTCAACACAGGTATCATCGCAGATCTCTGCACAACTGGAAGCGCGTATGGACCCGAAAATAATGCAGTTTGAGGAAAAAATCGAGGCCGAGGTGGATACTTTGAGAGGACGTATCCAGGAGTTGCAACTTAATCGTCCGGCTGCAAGTAATACGAAGATAAAAACTCCATCTTTTGACGGTTCAGTTCCTTTCCCGATCTTTAAGCTACAGTTTGAGAAGACCGCAGAAGTGAACAACTGGAATGCTGAAGATAAAGTTGCAGCTCTGTTCGTGGCATTGAAAGGGCCTGCAGCGGAAATATTACAGATGATTCCAGAGTACGAACGAAACATTTATGAAGCATTGATGGCCGCTGTCGAGAGACGTTATGGAAGCGAGCATAGAAAGTAGATATATCAAATTGAGTTGCAAAACCGCTACCGAAAAGCGAATGAAACTTTGCAGGAGTTTGCGCCGGATCTTGAAAGGCTGGCCCATCTAGCAAATGCGGACGAACCCGTGGAATACGCCGAGAGCGTAAAAATCCAAATTCATAAATGGCATAAGAGATCTGGAAACGAAACGAGCCCGGGGTTTCTCAGGGGCCTACGATTAAGAGGTACTAAGACATTTTTTTTAATTCAGGAGAGTCTTTAGTTGTTCCATGTGCAAATTTTAAGCCGAATTTCAAAAGCAACGAATATTTATAATTATTTTTTGCCTGGGCCTGAGGAGACAATAAAAACATCAAACAGAAATATTTTTCTCAGGGGGCCCGCGATTTAGAGGTACTAAGACATTTTCTTTTAATTCAGGAGAGTCTTTAGTTGTTCCATGTGCAAATTTTAAGCCGAATTTCAAAAGCAACGAATATTTATAATGACTTTTTGCCTGTGCCTGACGAGACAATAAAAACATCAAACAGAAATGTGTTTCTCAGGGGGCCCGCGATTTAGAGGTACTAAGACATTTTTTTTAATTCAGGAGAGTCTTTAGTTGTTCCATGTGCAAATTTTAAGCCGAATTTCAAAAGCAACGAATATTTATAATTATTTTTTGCCTGGGCCTGAAGAGACAATAAAAACATCAAACAGAAATATGTTTCTCAGGGGGCCCGCGATTTAGAGGTACTAAAACATTTTTTTTAATTCAGGAGAGTCTTTAGTTGTTCCATGTGCAAATTTTAAGCCGAATTTCAAAAGCAACGAATATTTATAATGACTTTTTGCCTGTGCCTGACGAGACAATAAAAACATCAAACAGAAAAGTGTTTCTCAGGGGGCCCGCGATTTAGAGGTACTAAGACATTTTTTTTTAATTCAGGAGAGTTTTTAGTTGTTCCATATGCAAATTTTAAGCCGAATTTCAAAAGAAACGAATATTGATAATGATTTTTTGCCTGGGCCTGAGGAGACAATAAAAACAAAAATAGAAATGTGTTTCTCAGGGGGCCCGCGATTTAGAGGTACAAAGACATTTTTTTTTAATTCAGGAGAGTCTTTAGTTGTTCCATGTGCAAATTTTAAGCCGAGTTTCAAAGCAACGAATATTTATAATGATTTTTTCAGGGCCTAAAGGGACAATAAAAAAATCAAACAGAAATGTGTTTCTCAGGGGGCCCGCGATTTAGAGGTACTAAGACGTTTTTTTTAATTCAGGAGAGTCTTTAGTTGTTCCATGTGCAAATTTTAGGCCGAATTTCAAAAGCAACGAATATTTATAATGATTTTTTGCCTGTGCCTGAGGAGACAATAAAAACATCAAACAGAAATGTGTTTCTCAGGGGGCCCGCGATTTAGAGGTACTAAGACATTTTTTTTAATTCAGGAGAGTCTTTAGTTGTTCCATGTGCAAATTTTAAGCCGAATTTCAAAAGCAACGAATATTTATAATGATTTTTTGCCTGCGCCTGAGGAGACAATAAAAACATCAAAGAGAAATGTGTTTCTCAGGGGTCCCGCGATTTAGAGGTACTAAGGCATTTTTTTAATTCAGGAGAGTCTTTAGTTGTTCCATGTGCAAATTTTAAGCCGAATTTCAAAAGCAACGAATATTTATAATGATTTTTTGCCTGTGCCTGAGGAGACAATAAAAACATCAAACAGAAATGTGTTTCTCAGGGGTCTCGCGATTTAGAGGAACTACGACATTTTTTTTAATTCAGTAGAGTCTTTAGTTCTTCCATGTGCAAATTTTAAGCCAAATTTCAAAAGCAACGACTATTTATAATGATTTTTAGCCTGGGCCTGAGGAGAAAATAAAAACATAAAACATAAATGTGTTTCTCAAGGGGCCCGCGATTTAGAGGTACTAAGACATTTTTTTTAATTCAGGAGAGTCTTTAGTTATTTCATGTGCAAATTTTAAGCCGAATTTCAAAAGTAACGAATATTCATATTCATTATAATGATTTTTTGCCTGTGCCTGAGGAGACAATAAAAACATCAAACAAAAATCTATGTTTACATGAATCCGCAATCGTAAAGTTTTCGTGGTGACACTGCTGAAGGTTCATCTTCAAAAAGTATTCCAACAATACCACCAACTCTGTATCAAAGTCCAGATTATTTAAACGACTTCGATATCGGTACCGTGAATGAGTTTTTGCGATCTGAAGAAGTCAACGAAATAATTCGGCGAGTTCATCAAAAGGGTCCTGTTATTTTTCCAAGTGATTTTCATGACGACGCACTTCCTACCTCGTTGTTAAACAGAATCTTGCCAAATGGAGGGAAAGTGGAGCGTGACTGGTTAGTGTGGATTGCCAGTAGCAATGCTTTAAATCGACCTAAAATTTTTTCTGCGGATAGTCGAAATCCAGGTATGGAAGAAACTGTACGATAAACTGCCATCACACGAAAATACTCAAGACCACATTAAATGTTATATTCAATGGCGATCTTTACAAAATCTAATTCAAAATGAGGCTACAATTGATACACTTATCAGTGACCAGCTAATCACTGAAACTCAAAAGTGGAAAGAAATTTTATATAGAATTTTGGACACTATTTTATTTTTGGGTGAAAGAGGTCTAGCTTTCAAAGGGGAAAGTATATATCTTGGTGAACGAAACGGTGGAAACTTTTTGGGCATCTAAGATCTCATAAGCGAATATGATCCAATACTTCACTACAGATCATTTGGAGAAAGTTAGGATTTGACAACAGCAGCACAAACGTTTACAAGTTCACTATCTTTCCCCAGACATTCAAAACGAGGAAACTTTATTAGATCAAGGCAAGAAAGCCAAGTATTTTGCTATTATCGTAGATGATATGCCTGATGCTAGTCACGTTGTCTACGTTCATTTTTCACTAACTCTATTTCAATTCGAAAGCAACACATTTTACAATTCAAGAACGGGTTTGAGCTTTCGTGAATTGTAACCAAAAAACTTGTCAGAAAATCGCTGATCTAAATTGCCATACTTGATTGAAGATTGTTGTGCACATGGGTACGATAACTACGTCACATTCTCGACAAAAACTCGAAAAAAGCGAAATTTGACTGCGCAAGCATAAGGCGATGTTACCGGCATTCTCAAGTACATCAACAAGTTCGAATGTATCTTGCTGTCCTCAATTTGATTCAAAATACTGACTACCATTAATGAAAGAAACGTGGTCCTCCAAGCTAGAGACGCTACCATAGATGTTGAGGTCCGACATCTAGATGCCTTATTAGCTTTGAAGTTGATCAGGATCCAATGGGAAACAATTTGAAACGAATGCAAAACAATTGCTATTCAATTGAACATCTCGCCAAAGTTTTCGGACATTCGAAAGAGAAAACCCAAAAGACGTTCTGAAGATAATTTAAATGAGATGATTACGGATGATTCAGAGTCTGATTTTAAAAACAATACGTTCCTGGTGAACGTTGATTCGGTAATCACTGGCAATATTGAACGATTTGCAGCTATGAGATATTTGAGCGAGACGTTATCCTTTTTGTGGCAATTTGAAGACATGGATGAAACTACGGGTCGGACGAGCGCAGCAAAATTTGTCGAAAAATACAAGTCGGACATTTCTTAAAGCTCAGAATACCAAATAATTAACTTGAAACACATTTACGAAGCAAATTTTGATAAAGGTCTGTCACCATTGGAATTGCTAAATGCCATCTGCATATTGTGACGAATATTAGTGACAATAAGTGATACCCACATCACTAATCTGATACTAAGTAAATAAAGCCACAACAACAATAAAGCGAGCTACTACACTTGTATGTACGTAAACAAACTAATCATTATGTCTGCACACATAAGTGCGGGGCAACAGAGAGAGATACTCCCAAGCGCATGTCATCATCAGCCGCTCGCATATACACACGCATATGGATACAAATTGCAAATATATGTGTATATAGCTGGTAAACAAGCATCAGGTTCACGAAATTACTAGACCTTATGAGAAATGGGTGAACAAGGAAACTGAAGAGTATAAAAGCGGCACAGGCTGAGGCATCACGAATCAGTTTGTTTTAAACACGCTATCAGTTGCGAAGTGAAGTTTTATTATGCAGTACTTTCAAAGTAGTCTAATAAAGACCATTTTGTAATACAGAATATTGGGGTGTTTTATTCAATAGTTTAGCAATACGAACGTTAGCTGAAGGTTGCAAATTCGTTACAATATGTTCAAAATCAGCATACAATTTTCACCAACATTTTTGTTACTTTACGTATCTTTTACACTATACCTGTCACTGTAGCTAGTGCAGAACGTGGCAAGTAAAGCCACTCTTTGATTTCCGAACTTTCTGTATTGAATAATTAAAATTTATTATCATCATTAAATTTATCAGAAATGTTTTAAAGTGTTACTAAATAACTAGAAAATATTATTTGAAACAATATGTGGCTGTCAAAAGAGAATTTTATTTCTACGTTACAATAAAAAAATATAAATAGTAAATATTCTGTGCGATATTCTTGTGGGACAAACAAACTGTGGATTGTCGAAGCAGCAAACAAATCAATACCGAATGTACTTGTAGGAAAACCCTGGATATGACAAAACAAGATGAACGTATTCCAATAAGAGTACTCAATGAGTTCAAGTCACTTCTCAAACTGACCAGAGGAGTTATTTTGGGAAGAGCTCCAGAAAGACGTTTCAACTAGCAATATTGATCTTTCAGATAACATCATGCATGGACGGTGGGACTAGAGGAATACTATCAGAGTAAGGCAAAACAACTGCTCCTAAAGTACGCCAACATATTTGACCAGAATGGTTCCAAACCAGGACGCACCAAAGTTGTGAAATATCAAATTGACACTGGAGATGCGAGGCCGATCCGTCAAGCTCCTCGTAGTGTTCCAATGGCGAAGCGGGAAGTAGTGAGTCAAATCATACAAGATATGAGCGACAGCGGCGTAATCGAACCATCAGCTAGTCCATAGAGTTCACCGGTGGCACTAGTGAAGAAGAAGGATGGAAAAATGAGGTTTTCCGTGGACTACCGCAAGCTCAACGACGTCACGAAATAGGATAGCTACCCATTGCCAAAGATTAAAAATACTCTGGACTCGTTATCTGGTATGAAATGGTTTTCCACACTGGACTTGAAAAACGGCTACTGACAATTGGAAGTGAAGGAGGAAGACAAAGAGAAAACAGCCTTCAGTGTCGGTAATGGTCTTTGGAAATTTAAAGAGATGCCTTTTGGACTATGTAATGCACCAGCTACTTTTGAAAGACTCATGGATCAGGTACTGAAAGGACTTCATTGGAAAACATGCTTAGTGTACCTAGATGACATCATCGTATTGGGAAAGAATTTCGAAGAACATCTGAAGAACTTGGAGGAGGTTTTTCAAAGAATAGCTGGTGCTGGTCTGAAACTTATTCCCAAAAAGTGTTCTCTGTTCAATAAGCAAGTTAGTTACGTGGGTCATAAAGTAACAATGGAGGGCATCTGCACCGCCAATGAAAAGATAGAAGCAGTAAAGGATTGGCCGAAACTACAGAATCTTCATGAGTTAAGAAGTTTCCTTGGACTGTGCACATATTACCGCCGATTTGTACCAAATATTGCCAGCGTAGTCCCGAGCCTCCTCGAGTTAACAAAAAAAAAATAAAGCTTTTGAATGGAAGAAGGAGCAAGAAGTGGCTTTCCAAACATTGAAGGAGCGTTTGTGCACTACCCCAATGTTGGAATATCCGATTCCCGGAGCAACGTTTATTCTAGATACAGATACGAGCGGATATGCTATGGGAGGTGTTTTATCACAACTGGCCGATGGACAGGAGAAGGTAGTTTCATATTACAGCCGATCAATTGGAAAACCAGAGAAGAACTATTGCGTTACACGGAGGGACCTGTTGGCATTGGTTGTGTGCGTTTAACATTTTCACAAGTACCTCTATGGCAGCGATTCCATCAGGACAGATCACGCAACGCTGAAATGGCTCTTGCAGTTCCGTAAGCTATGACTTTTCCATTGAGCATCGAAAAGGTAGTAACCATGGAAATGCTGATGCAGACTATGTAGCTTGGAATGCAAGCACTGTTCAGAGGCCAAGGCTAAAGAAGGCATTATAGATGCCCGGCCAATAACTGTAACATGTACGGATGAATGGGACTAGGAACAACTAAGGAAGTGTCAGCTAGAAGATCTGTCACATGTTATGGAAGGGCTCGAACGAAACGAAAGGCTAAATAGAGAGAAGATGTCAGCAGAGAGTCCTATTGCGAAGTCATATTGGGCACAATAGAACAGTTTACAATTGATATCGGATTGCCTGCATCGAATATGGGAGAGAGAGGTGGTCAATGTAAGAGGAAACTAATAGTTGTTCCAAGGAAAAGGATTCCTGACATTCTTAGTGAGCTACATAACGGTTTAAGTGGAGGTCACCTTGAAATCACGAATACGCTCGAGCAAATTAAGCAGTGATTCTATTGGGTAGGTTGCGGTCAGTCGGTCACCGAGTGGATTGCCAACTGCGAGGTTGGCAACAGAGCGAAAGGGCCCAAGGACAAGTTTCATAAATAGTGGGATACCCGCATACCATTATTCTTGCTGGCTTACCGATCAGCAGTGCATGAGACAACGGCCCAAACCCCTGCAAAAGTAATTTTTGGCAATGACCTTCGACTGCCCGCTGATTTGAAGTTTGAGATAGATGCCGATGCGGAGAGAAGAGTCAAGAAATCCACTGGAATTTTGGAAGAAGAGCTGAGAGAAATACACGTTCTGATAAGGAAAGGAACAAAGATTATGAGTGACAAAATGAAAGCCAGATACGATAAAGACACTAATTCGGAAGGAGATTTTGTGCTGCTATACAACCCACAACGGAAAAAAGGTTTGTCCCCGAAATTCCAATGTAACTGGAAGGCCCGTACAAACTTGTAAAATGGATCAACGATGTAGTTTACCGCATACAAAACATTGGTAAACCACGAACCAAAATGAAAGTGTTTCATCTGGAAAGGCTTTCGGCGTTTAGATCAGGAAATTTGTCTGATCGGGACGATAAGACTTAGGTGGAGGGCAGTGTGACGAATATTAGCAACACTAAGGGATACTATCATCGCTAAGCCTATACTAAGCAATCATTTGTCTGTATATAAACAAATCAATCATTATGTCTACACATATCTACATACAGCAGCGGAGAGATACGCACAAACACATGCAAATATCTAAGATACTCACAAGTATGCAATCATTATTACTCATATATTCACAAGCATATGGCTTTGCGAGAGACTATAAACTACTAATTGACATGCATATATTTGAGATACTCACAAAAGTATGCAATCTTCAGCGAACTAGTAAATTCTAGAAAGAGAAACACCTAGAAATATGCGAACGAGGAAACCGAAGATTATAAAAACAACACAAGCTGAGGCCTAATCATTCAGTTTGTTTTGAACACGCTATCAGTTGCGAAGTGAAGTTAAATTGTGAAGTACTTTCAAAGCAGTCTAATAAAGACCATTTTGTCATACAGAATATTGGAGTGTTTTATTCAACAGTTTAGCGATACGAATTTTAGTAGAAGGTGTAAAATAAGCGGAGTTCCTTGAAATTCGTTACAATATTTTCTACTCTTTTAAGAGTATTTTTTTCAGGCCATTTATTGTTCATTTCGATATTTCGTCCGATATAGTCGAAAGAGGTATTAAGGGATGCGCATCACTGCCAATTATATAATCCCAATTGTGAAATTTAACATTTTCTAACCGTTCAAAAGTTATTTGAGAAAAGAGGCGCTTTAAATGCCAGCTAACACGGATTTTGCATCACCGAATTAACCAAGTTATTAAAACAAAACACTAAAAGAAAGGTTATATAATAAATTTAAATGCTCATTTCGATAATTAATAAAGAAAAATGAATTTAAATAAAATAACCCAAGTCGAACATGTTTTAAAATTGTCCTAAAATTGTAAAAAAAAAGGAAGTTACCCGAAAAAGTGCCGATTTTTTCAAAAATTCTGTGATAAAGCATCCTTTACTAGGCTTCTGGCGTTACTCCTTTGAAATGATTCTCAGCTCATACTTAAGTTGATGATATGTGCACGTATGAGAAGGGTTTGAAAAATCACCCTATTTGCTTAACTATAAAATAGCGCCTGAAATGTTAATTTTGATTTTCACGATTCATCATTCAACACTCAAGTCTCCCGCTTTGACATTTCTTAAAGTTGGCGGCCCTATTCCCAACTAGTCCCGTGGAGTGAATCACATTGGATATAGCCTATCAACCATGCTTAAAAATGACCTACACGTACCGGCTGCTGTTACAAATGTGAATACGTAGGCACATATTTTAACCAGGTTAGGCTTTATCCTTCGCAAGAAAACTTAAAGTGGTGAAGCAAAAGCTTTCCCGAGGCAGTCGAACAAATGACCGGGTGTTCTACTACCCTAACGTACGGGATACTCGAACTAGTCTGAAAGCTGAAGGCGGTAATCCGTAACGAGTTCTTACATATAACGTAAGGCCGAAAAATAAGACTATTGAAGTCAATGTTTCGAACACAAACGTCTGGAAATTTTGGTATACAGTTTAAAACTTTTACCCACGGGCCTTGTAAAGTTTAATTTATGTAGATTCGCCAAGGATTATACGATGTTCACCCATGAGTTACGTAATGATATCCACCGAGACTGCTTATGATTTCGAAGTCGGTATCCTTGGCGGAATAGTTGCTCCTTAGCGTTTCAAGGTATTTCTTTGGTGTAGCTCAGCAGCATAACGCGACAAAAACATCAGTCAGAAAGTCTCGGAGCTAAACCTGGAGCGTCTGGAAAGTGACGTCGGCGAATATATATGGTTTGAGAGCCAGGAGGCGTGGTAGCGACCGGTGATCGGGATTGCTACTGTTCGCACGTCGCGAAAGCAGAGAACGATCAACAATATGCCAGCATTGATGCTAATCGTTAAAACTGTGCCTGGATAGTCATGCTATTAGTACTTAATTGATAGCCACCGTAAGTCGCCTTTGTGCGTGACCATCAAGGAGCTTTAACTGATTTAAAGAAATCGTGCCGACGACGAGTATTAGAGTTAGCTCAGAACATCTCGTTCGAAGAAACTACGCAACAAAATTGTGAAAAGTTTAAGTATTTCTCACTCCCTCAGCAAGGAGGTACTCCCGAAATTTTTTTAACAATCCGCGAGATTTTGTGGTAGAACCCCGAATCTTTCCGAAATGGCCGAACCGCCGAATTCCTTATATACATTTAAACAAAACCTTTACAAATATTTTTTTTTTAATTTTCGTATTACAAGCCTCTCAGATACTCATCCGCAACTTTATAATATTGTTCCAGATCGTCAAACATACCATTGACGCCACGGTATGTTTCCATATTCATTAGTTGTTTAGAGGTTTACGCCATTCCTCTAGGACATAGGACCGTCAACTTTAATAAATGTCAAACCGGGGGACCCGGGTTTTGGTTCCGATTTGAGAACATGGTTTGTTTTCAAATTCCTCTCAAGTTGAAACTATAAACTGAGCTCAGATTTTAATAGTCTTTTTTACTAATACGAAGGCTTTAAACCTATTTAAAAAACAAAACAAGTAAAGAAGGCTAAGTTCGGGTGTAGCCGAACATTACATACTCAGTTGAGAACTATGGTGACAACATAAGGGAAAATAACCATGTAGGAAAATGAACCGAGGGAAACCCTGGAATGTGTTTGTATGACATGTCTATCAAACGAAAGGCACTAAAGAGTATTTTATGAGGGAGTGGGCCATAGTTCTATAGGTGGACGCCATTTAGGGATATCGCCATAAAGGTGGATCAAGGTTGACTCTAGAATTTTTTTGCACGATATGGGTATCAAATGAAAGGTGTTAATGAGTATTTTAAAATGGAGTAATCCTTAGTTCCATAGGTGGACGCCGTTTCGAGATATCGCCATAAAGGTGGACCAGGGGTGACCCTAGAATTTGTTTGTACAATATGGGTATCAAAAGAAAGGTCTTAATGAGTATTTTAAAGGGAGTAATCCTTAGTTCCATAGGTGGACGCCGTTTCGAGATATCGCCATAAAAGTGGACCAGGGGAGACCCTAGAATTTGTTTGTACGATATGGGTATCAAATTAAAGGTATTAATGAGGGTTTTAAAAGGGGGTGGTGGTAGTTGTATAGGTGGTCGCCTTTTCAGAGATATCGCCATAAAGGTGGACCAGGGGTGACTCTAGAATGCGTTTGTACAATATGGGTATCAAACGAAAGGTGTTAATGAGTATTTAAAAGGGAGTGTGCCTTAGTTCTATAGGTGGAAGCCGTTTCGAAATATCGCCATAAAGGTGGACCAGGGGTGACTCTAGAATGTGTTTGTACGATATGGTTATAAAATTAAAGGTATTAATGAGGGTTTTAAAAGGGAGTGGTGGTCGAGATATCGCCATAAAGGTGGACCAGGGGAGACTCTAGAATGCGTTTGTTTAATATGGGTATCAAAAGAAAGGTGTTAATGAGTATTTTAAAAGGGAGTGGGCCTTAGTTCTATAGGTGGACTCCTTTTCGAGGTATCGCAACTTAGACTTTGTTTGTACGATATGGGTATCAAATTAAAGATGTTAATGAGTATTTTAAAAGGGAGCGGATCTTCGTTCTATAGGTGGTCGCTTTTTCGAGATATCGCCATAAAGGTGGACCAGGGGTGACTCTAGAATATGTTTGTACTATATGGGTATCAAATGAAAGGTGTTAATGAGTATTTTAAAAGGGCGTGGGGCTTAGTTCTATAGGTGGACGCCTTTTCGATATATCGCCATAAAGGTGGACCAGGGGTGACCCTAGAATGTGTTTGTACGATATTGGTATCAAATTAAATTTATTAATGAGAGTTTTAAAAGGGAGTGGTGGTATTTGTATATGTTAAGGCGTTTTCCAGATATCGACCAAAATGTGGACCAGGGTGACCCAGAACATCATCTGTTGGATACCGCTAATTTATTTATATATGTAATACCTGTCAAGATTTCAAGGGTTTTTTTATTCCGCACTGCAGAACTTTTTCATTTTCTTCTACTTAATATGGTAGGTGTCACAACCATTTTACAAAGTTTTTTCTAAAGTTATATTTCGCGTCAATAAACCAATCCAATTACCAAGTTTCATCCCTTTTTTCGTATTTGGTATAGAATTATGGCATTTTTCGTAATTTTCGATATCGAAAAAGTGGGCGTGGTCATAGTCGGATTTCGTTCATTTTTTATATCTAGATAAAATGAGTTCAGATAAGTACGTGAACTACGTTCAGTAAAGATATGTCGATTTTTGTTCAAGTTATCATGTTAAGGGCCATGCGGAAGGACAGACTGTGTATAAAAATTGGGCGTGGCTTCAACCGATTTCGCCCTTTTTCACAGAAAACAGTTAATGTCATAAAATCTATGCCCCTACCAAATTTCAAAAGGATTGGTAAATTTTTGTTCGACTTATGGCATTAAAAGTATCCTAGACAAATTAAATGAAAAAGGGCGGTGCCACGCCTATTTTGAAATTATCGTTTATTTTTGTATTTTGTTGCACCATATCATTACTGGAGTTGAATGTTGACATAATTTACTTATATACTGTAAAGATATAAAATTTTTTGTTAAAATTTTACTTTAAAAAATTTTTTTTTTAAAAGTGGGCGTGTTCCTTCTCCGATTTTGCTAATTTTTTTAAGCGTACATATAGTAATAGGAGTAACGTTCGTGCCAAATTTCATCATGGTATCTTCAACGACTGCCAAATTACAGCTTGCAAAAATTTTAAATTACCTTCTTTCAAAAGTGGGTGGTGCCACGCCCATTGTCCAAAATTTTACTAATTTTCTCGAAATGCCTGTGTTTTTTCTTTATTGTTATTTATTTATTTATAATAATATTTATTATTTATTTATAATAATATCTATTTTTTCTCTTAAGAAATTTATGTAGTCAGAACATATATAATGAAAAATTAATTTAAGTGAGTTATAGAAAAGAAACTAAAAAAATTATTGTTTGAAGTCTTTTTTACTTTCAAGTCTGGGCAATTTCGCACGGCTCTCTAATGTCGTCGCCATAACAGCCTCTACATTTTCCGGTATAACCCGTTTAGAAACGCTAGCTAGCAATTGAACATGTCGTTCCATTCCTTGTATGTGTGATGGAATTTTTGGATCATTAAACTGTGGATCATGTTGATTTAAATATTCTTTCAATGTATCGTACGGAATGCTTCGTGTAAATGGTGGTTCAAATACGATATTTTTATCATTCAAATTGATCATTTCCGTATAACTTGTGCAATTAAAGTTTATATCTGTTTTTTTATAAACTATAAGTTCCATTGGCTCGTCAACATCGGTTCGATAGCGTAGAATTTTTTTGATGGCACAGTCGCGCTTTTCTTTGCTATCATCAAACAACATTGATAACAAGATATTTTCCGAATGCGCATAATATGAATTATCTTTAATTACTTGATTGACAATTTTGCGTAAACGAGGTTCTAGAAATCGTGACCAACCAATGAACTTGAAAAATAATGCACTGCCGTACACGACAGAGCTGTAATACTTGATATTGAAGTACATTGGCACATAACATTTAATTATAAATTCAACCAGAATTCTTAAATTTGCATCTGGATTTTCCGTTGTCACATATAATCGCAATAATCTAGCGGCCTTGGTGAGCCACCGAGAATGTACAATTTTCCCTGGTTTGATGTTAGCCAGATCCACCGGAACCACGCCGCTAGAAATTGCATGGGCCATGTCGTATAAGTACTTCGAATCGGTGGAAAATTCAATTTTTTCTGTAGCAGGGGTCATATTTTGCAACTCAATTTTCTGGAAGCCGTCCACCACCTGAAAATATATAATAATAAAATAATTAAAAATGGTTGACAATTATAATAAATGAGTGATAGCAATAACTTACCGGAAGAGTTTCACAAGTTTCGATTTGACGGCTCAGTTTTCCGGTTGCCGATCTTGGTCCAGTGCTGGTTGATTTATCCAAAGCTTCAAACAAATGCCGAAACGGAAGTTCGTTGAAGTGTAGAAGGCAATGGTCTTTTTAACAGCAATTCGAATCGTCGTATAATTCCACCATGTGGGCCAGTGTTTGTTGGCTCACCGTCAGTGCATATTCCAATTAATGCATCCAGTGATATATTTTTATCGTTGAAAAAACCATTTAATTTGGTTGTTTTGTATTCAGCGGTTTCATGTTCCACTCTTACGTAACCTATCAATTCAGAATTGGGTTCTCTCAAAATAACAAGCTGAGGTTCTTTTACCATCCTAGTATGATACTTCTCATCAATTTTATCTATCGTTAAAATATCATCTTTTCTGCCATCGAATGAAAACGCTAACAAATTGGTATCATCTAACCGTTTGCGAAGCACTTCTTGTCTGCATTTCTCTTTTTCTCTGCGAACTTTCGATTTATCCATGATGAGAGGTTTCCCATGCTTATCTTTAATTTTAAAATCTTGCAAAAAAGCGGTTCCCAATGCTGATGCTACTCTGTCAGGCACAGCAAATCTGTCACATACCAAGGCAAAGTTAAAACAATCGTATATCTCTGTGTATTGTGAACTTGTGCTTCTATCCATATCTTCTTGAACCGGTGGCGGTGCGTATGTTGAATCATCGGGATCTTGGTATGTTGGCATTGATGACATAGACGTTGCTCCTTGCTCTTCAGTTTCCATCATAAAAGCATCCATTGTTAGTCTTCTCTGATTATGTTGATCGTGCATGAACTCTTTGAGGCGTTCGGGAACCCAGCCCCATGCACATGGAGCTGCCTTCAAATCGCATTTACATGTTCCAATGTAAAAAATTGTTTCCAGAGATTTTACTCTGTAAATTGTTGGGTGTTGTTTCTTCTCTTGATTTGCTCTTGATACTTGTCAAGCAATTTATTCAATTTATTAAATACACTTTTTTCAGCATTATTTCCATACCAAGTTTTTACCAAATTCCAATCAACTTATCTTGTACTTGAATAGTGAATGATTTATGGGAAAACTTTTTTTGTTCTGTTTTAGCACGTTCGCTTAAGTAAAAATAATATCTCAAGATATCCAGATAGGTTGGTAAATTAAGATCAGTTAAATCAGTAGACAGTTGTTGATGTAGTTGCTTCATCTTGCGGTGTAGAGAATGGTGAATTCATTGTAAACTTTTTGATTTGGAATGGTCACTTCACTTATTATTTTTTTTGAAATATTTTTGTATCTGAAATTAGCACTTCACACTTTGAGTTCTTCACAACGACTTAATGCATTCACAAAAACCGTTGCGTTATATATGGTCTACGAGACGAGGTAATAAGAATGAACTGGTAATTTCAATTCTACATGCTGTGTCTTGTGGTGGCTTAAAAAAAAACAACACAAGCAATTTTATGATCTGCAATTGTCTCACAGTGACATCTTCATTTTTTAAAACGGTTGAATAAAAAACGCACACAACTATGTTTACGACATGCAAATGCATCACAGTGATGCCTTGGTTTTAAAAGGGTTGTAAGAACGCTAATTTCTAATAATTTTTTTTTAATTTCTTTTCTATTACTAAGTTAAATTCATTTTTTCATTTACATATGTTCTGAATAAATAAATTTCTAAAGAGAACAAGTAAGGAAGGTTAAGTTCGGGTGTAACCGAACATTACATACTCAGTTGAGAGCTATGGTGACAACATAAGGGAAAATAACCATGTAGGAAAATGAACCGAGGGAAACCCTGGAATGTGTTTGTATGACATGTGTATCAAATGAAAGGCATTAAAGAGTATTTTATGAGGGAGTGGGCCATAGTTCTATAGGTGGACGCCATTTAGGGATATAGCCATAAAGGTGGATCAGGTTGACTCTAGAATGCGTTTGTACGATATGGGTATCAAATGAAAGGTGTTAATGAGTATTTTAAAAGGGAGTAACCCTTAGTTCCATAGGTGGACGCCGTTTCGAGATATCGCCATAGAGGTGGACCAGGGGTGACCCTAGAATTTGTTTGTACAATATGGGTATCAAAAGAAAGGTGTTAATGAGTATTTTAAAAGGGAGTGATGCTTAGTTCCACAGGTGGACGCCGTTTCGAGATATCGCCATAAAGGTGGACCATGTGTGACCCTAGAATTTGTTTGTACGATATGGGTATCAAATTAAAGGTATTAATGAGGGTTTTAAAAGAGAGTGGTGGTAGTTGTATAAGTGGCCGCCTTTTTGAGATATAGCCATAAAGGTGGATCAGGTTGACTCTAGAATGCGTTTGTACGATATGGGTATCAAATGAAAGGTGTTAATGAGTATTTTAAAAGGGAGTAATCCTTAGTTCCATAGGTGGACGCCGTTTCAAGATACCGCCATAAAGGTGGACCAGGGGTGACCCTAGAATTTGTTTGTACAATATGGGTATCAAAAGAAAGGTGTTAACGAGTATTTTAAAAGGGAGTAATCCTTAGTTCCATAGGTGGACGCCGTTTCGAGATATCGCCATAAAGGTGGACCAGGGGTGACCCTAGAATTTGTTTGTACAATATGGGTATCAAAAGAAAGGTGTTAATGAGTATTTTAAAAGGGAGTAATCCTTAGTTCCACAGGTAGATGCCGTTTCGAGATATCGCCACAAAGGTGGACCAGGTGTGACCCTAGAATTTGTTTGTACAATATTGGTATCAAAAGAAAGGTGTTAATGAGTATTTTAAAAGGGAGTGATGGTTAGTTCCACAGGTGGACGCCGTTTCGAGATATCGCCATAAAGGTGGACCAGGTGTGACCCTAGAATGCGTTTGTACAATATGGGTATCAAACGAAAGATGTTAATGAGTATTTTAAAAGGGATTAATCCTTAGTTCCATAGGTGGACGCCGTTTCGAGATATCGCCATAAAGGTGGACCAGGGGTGACCCTAGAATTTGTTTGTACAATTGGGTATCAAAAGAAAGGTGTTAATGAGTATTTTAAAAGGGAGTGATGCTTAGTTCCAGAGGTGGACACCGTTTCGAGATATCGCCATAAAGGTGGACCAGGTGTGACCCTAGAATTTGTTTGTACGATATGGGTATCAAATTAAAGGTATTAATGAGTATTTTAAAAGGGAGTAATCCTTAGTTCCATAGGTGGACGCCGTTTCGAGATATCGCCATAAAGGTGGACCAGGGGTGACCCTAGAATTTGTTTGTACAATATGTGTATCAAAAGAAAGGTGTTAATGAGTATTTTAAAAGGGAGTAATCCTTAGTTCCATAGGTGGACGCCGTTTCGAGATATCGCCACAAAGGTGGACCAGGGGTGACCCTAGAATTTGTTTGTACAATATGTTCATCAAACGAATGGTGTTAATGAGTATTTTAAAAGGGAGTGGGCCTTAGTTCTATAGGTGGACGCTGTTTCGAAATATCGCCATAAAGGTGGACCAGGGGTGACTCTAGAATGTGTTTGTACGATATGGGTATCAAATTAAAGGTATTAATAAGGGTTTTAAAAGGGAGTGGTGGTTGTTGTATAGGTGGTCGCCTTTTCGAGATATCGCCATAAAGGTGGCCCAGGGGTGACTCTAGAATTTGTTTGTACAATATTGGTATCAAAAGAAAGTTGTTAATGAGTATTTTAAAAGGGAGTGATGCTTAGTTCCACAGGTGGACGCCGTTTCGAGATATCGCCATAAAGGTGGACCAGGTGTGACCCTAGAATGAGTTTGTACGATATGGGTATCAAATTAAAGGTATTAATGAGAGTTTTAAAAGGGAGTGGTGGTAGTTGTATATGTGAAGGCGTTTTCCAGATATCGACCAAAATGTGGATCAGGGTGACCCAGAACATCATCTGTTGGATACCGCTACTTTATTTATATATGTAATACCTGCCAAGATTTTAAGGGTTTTTTATTTCGTCCTGCAGAACTTTTTCATTTTCTTCTACTTAATATGGTAGGTGTCACAACCATTTTATAAAATTTTTTCTAAAGTTATATTTCGTGTCAATAAACCAATCCAATTACCTCACCATGTTTCATCCCTTTTTTCGTATTTGGTATAGAATTATGGCATTTTTTTCATTTTTCGTAATTTTCAATATCGAAAAAGTGGGCGTGGTCATTTTCGGATTTCGTTCATTTTTCATACCAAAATAAAGTGAGTTCAAGTAAGTACGTGAACTAAGTTCATTAAAGATATGTCGATTTTTGCTCAATGACGTGCGGAAGGACAGACGAACGACTGTGTATAAAAACTGGGCGTGGCATAACCGATTTCGCCCGTTTTCACAGAAAACAGTTAAAATCATAGAATCTATGCCCCTACCAAATTTCAAAAGGATCGGTTAATTTTTGTTCGACTTATGGCGTTAAAAGTATCCTAGACAAATTAAATGAAAAAGGGGGAGCCACACCCATTTTGAAATTTTCTTTTATTTTTGTATTTTGTTGCACCATGTCATTACTGGAGTTGAATGTTGACATAATTTACTTATATACTGTAAAGATATTAAATTTTTTGTTAAAATTTTACTTTAAAAAAATTTTTTTTTAAAGTGGGCGTGGTCCTTCTCCGATTTTGCTAATTTTTATTAGGCGTACATATAGTAATAGGAGTAACGTCCCTGCCAAATTTCATCATGATATCTTCAACGACTGACAAATTACAGCTTGCAAAATTTTTAAATTACCTTCTTTTAAAAGTGGGCGGTGCCACGCCCATTGTCCAAAATTTTACTAATTTTCTATTCTGCGTCATAAATTCAACTCATCTACCAAGTTTCGTCGCTTTATCTGTCTTTGGTAATGAATTATCGCACTTTTTCGGTTTTACGAAATTTTCGATATCGAAAAAGTGGGCGTGGTTATAGTCCGATATTGTTCATTTTAAATAGTGATCTGAGATGAGTGCCCAGGAACCTACTTACCAAATTTCATCAAGTTACCTCAAAATTTACTCAAGTTATCGTGTTAACGGCCATGCGGAAGGACAGACGGACGACTGTGTATAAAAACTGGGCGTGGCATCAACCGATTTCGCCCGTTTTCACAGAAAACAGTTAACATCATAAAATCTATGCCCCTACCAAATTTCAAAAGGATTGGTTAATTTTTGTTCGACTTATGGCGTTAAAAGTATCCTAGACAAATTAAATGAAAAAGGGCGGAGCCACGCCCATTTTGAAATTTTCTTTTATTTTTGTATTTTGTTGCACCATGTCATTACTGGAGTTGAATGTTGACATAATTTACTTATATACTGTAAAGATAATAAATTTTTTGTTAAAATTTTACGGTTAAAGTTTTTCGGTTTTACGAAATTTTCGATATCGAAAAAGTGGGCGTGGTTATAGTCCGATATCGTTCATTTTAAATAGCGATCTGAGATGAGTGCTCAGGAACCTACGTACCAAATTTCATCAAGTTACCTCAAAAGTTACTCAAGTTATCGTGTTAACGGACGGACGGACGGACGGACGGACGGACATGGCTCAATCAAATTTTTTTTCGATCCTGATTATTTTGATATATGGAAGTATATCTATCTCGATTCCTTTATATATGTACAACCAACCGTTATCCAATCAAACTTAATATACTCTGTGGGCTCTGCTCAACTGAGTATAAAAATAAACTCCAAAAAGAAAACACATAGGAATTTCGCTGATTTTTTCATGTAAAGTGCAAAACCGGCTTTTTTTTGAAATGTTTGTATGGTGAACCCCCAGGGGGGTTCCAGGGGGTGTGCCACTGGCATCGGTGGGTCGCGGCTCCAAAGTTAGTGGGGGTCGGTCATACATTTGGACTCGATTGGAGCACTCTAAATGGGTCAAAGTGGGATTTTTCAAAATTTGCCCCTACCCAAAAGTTCGACCCAAATTGGGGGACATCAGAATTCGGCAAAGTTTCTTCTTTTGATCCCTAGAATATGATTTTCACAGAGCAATGGGCGATTTTTTGCCTCCCCACAAATCGACCCGGCCTAATACGTACATTGGTTAATAGGTATGTGCTCTTTACAATTTCATTACAAAAAGAATTAATTTCAATGGTTGAGTATCCACGGCTGTTACTGTATTTACGTGAACATATGTATGCATATGTATAGATATGTTAGGTGATAAGGAAGGCTCACTCGGAAGACACGAAGGTCCGTTGTGATACCACATGTATACAACTGTGTAAACACTGAACTGTAAAGTATATTTTTGTGAATGAGCTTACTTTAAGCTTAAATAATTTTTTACCCTTAAAAATATACATAAATACTGGTAGCGAGGAACACATTTCATGGAAAGTATTTTTTTGGCGGCCACCGTGGTGCTCCGTGGTAGCGTGCTCCGCCTACCACACCGGATGCCCTGGGTTCAAACCCCGGGAAAAGCAACATCAAAATTTTTAGAAATAAGGTTTTTCAATTAGAAGAAAATTTTTCTAAGCGGGGTCGCCCCTCGGCAGTGTTTGGCAAGCGCTCCGGGTGTATTTCTGCCATGAAGAGCCCTCAGTGAAAACTCATCTGCCTTGCAGATGCCGTTCGGACTCGGCATAAAACATGTAGGTCCCATCCGGCCAATTTTTAGGGAAAATCAAGAGGAGCACGACGCAAATTGGAAGAGAAGCTCGGCCTTAGATCTCTTCGGAGGTTATCGTGCCTTACATTTATTTATTTTTTTATTTTCGTTTTTTTTTTTAATAACCAAACTGGCGTTGCTTTTGCAAAACCGCCTGTTGAAGAATTGCAATCTTAAGATTTTCAAATTTTAATATCATTTTTTTAAAATAACGGTTAAAGAAGAGTTGACCGAACATTTTCGTCCTTTCAGTTAAGGCAAACACCTAAAATGCGGTATCCAGATCATAAGAAAACGCCCAAGAAATTTGTTTACCCCTTGTACGCAAAAGGATTTCTTGAGCAATGCTTTATTTGGGATCAAAATTCATTGAAAAAACGGGCCAAATTTCAAAAATTTATTTTTTTTATTGGTGTCGGTATTAATAATGGTAATTTAGAACTTAGCATGTGCTTATGCTAAAAAAGTAACAAACACGGTTTTAACTCAAATTGCACAAACAAAAATAAAATAGTCAACATTGGTTAATTCTTTGTGTTTCTATAAATAGAGCAAAGCAAAATACCAGTTGCTTTGAAACCTGCCAACAACACAAAAGCATATCTTTGACACATCATAATAGCTGTGTTTTTATTCTTCTATATACGTTTACGCTTAAACTTTATATGGACTGCCAAGCGACAAACTTTAAATACACCTCTGAAATTGCTGCGCATAAAATTTGTCCTACTAAATTTCAATACGCATTATACTCAGATGTAACCGAAATATGCGTCTCTGTTTCACCCTCTACACTAATTCTATGTTTTCTATGTGTGTCCACAATTTATCGCAACTGATTCAGCTACATGTTATACCCTATGGCCATCAGAGGGTTGTATATCCGCTTTTCGGTACACCCTGTGATGTAGCTGTAGTTATTTAACCACTGCCGCTAGATGGGTCTCCTAAGCATTATCTAAGCGAGGATAGGCATTTTTTTTCACGCGCAAACGAAACGTATACGCGTAAAAAAAAACACGGCTAATAGCTTTGTTCGCGTATTTTTCCAACAGAAACTTAAACACACGCCATATTGGCAATTTATACCATTTGGGCAATTTATTACGCAATTTATCATATAATAAATTGTAATAACAAATTGCCAATTTAAAAAAAATTGCGTAATAAATTGTTTCAAACTGTAAATACAACCTTGTAAAGTGTGTTTATTGAGTAGATTTAAACGTCAGCTGCGCATGGCTCAACTATATGGTTGGCTCATCTCATCAGCTGATATTATTTTTTTCATTTCACTGGAGTATGAATTGTCAAAAGAGGATTGCAAACTCAAAATGAAACCAAAACATTGAACACATTATCTTACAACACACAAAAATTTTAAAGTTTTATGTTTTCATTCCATTCCATTCACCTAATTCCAACACGCACATTTTTGACATTCTGAATAGTTGTTCTGGTATGTTGTTGCTGTAGAGATGAGCCAACCGGCCATCAAATTACTATTGTGTAAGCTAAATTGAGTTGTATGAACACCACTCAATTTGAGTTGATATTGCCTCAATTTATTTTTCTGTTTGAACATAGCATTACAAACAGCCAAAATCCTCTCAACCATCTGCTGTTTCCTCTCATAGAGAAAAATATGTAAAAAAGTACGCGATCAGCTGTTTTTCTGTTTGTAAATTGCTGCTGGCAAAAATTTTACCAACAGAAAATTGCAGCTCTCAGCAAAATGAAATGTCACTTTACTCTCTCTTTTTCTTCATTTTTTGTTGGAGAGCAGGGTACGCGAACAGAAAGACCTGCAAAATTTGCAAAATCAACAGAAAGCTGGAATACCCGAACGAATCTAATATACGAACTAGGTACTGTACAAAGAATACAATATATGCAAAGGCAATAGGGATAAGTTTACAACATCTAAGGCATGACGTGGTTGAATTAAATAATTATAAGAATTTATTATACCTTTCATGAAAATTAAATGGTATATTAATTTCGTCACGAAACCCAAAATTGTAAGTCCTTAAAGGAAAATAGCTAGACCCACCATTAAGTATACCAAAATAATCAGGTTGAAGAGCTGAGTTGATTTAGCCATGTCCGTCTGTCCGTCTGTCTGTTTGTATGCAAACTAGTCCCTCAATTTTTGAGATATCTTGATAAAATCTGGTGAGCAGGTGTATTTGGGTGTCCGATTAGACATTTGTCGGAAGCGGCCGGATCGGACCACTATAGCATATATCCTCCATACAACCGATTTTTCATAAAAAGAGGATTTTTGTAATATCTTACTCAATTTAACAGATTGAAGCTTCAACCTTCACCATATACTTTCGTATATTGCACATATTGTTGCCTGAAAAAATTGATGAGATCGGTCGTATATATAGTATATATCCCCCACTACCGATTGTTCAGATAAGAAACTTTTCGTAATTACTGCCCTATTTTAAGAGCTAGAGGCTTCAAATTTCAACGAATGCTTACGTATATAGCATATATTGTTGTCTGAAAAAATCATAAAGATTGGTGGTATATATAGTATATATATGGTGGTATATATAGTATATATACAGAGTATATATATATATAGTATATATATATATATATTTTCGCAAATTTTAACCCCATTTTAACAGCTAGAAGCTTCAAATTTCTCCGAATGCTTACGTATGTAGCATATATTGTTGTCTGAAAAAATCATAGAGATCGGTTATATATATATTATATATCTCATACAACCGATTGTGCAGATAAGAAACTTTTCGCAATTTCTACCCCATGTTAACAGCTAGAAGCTTTAAATTTCACCAAACGCTTACGTTTATAGCATATATTGATGTCTGAAAAAATCATAGAGATCGGCTGTATATATATTATATATCTCATACAACCGATTGTTCAGATAAGAAACTTTTCGCAATTTCTACCCCATTTTAACAGCTAGAAGCTTCAAATTTCACCAAATGCTTACGTATATAGTATATATTGTTGTGCCAAAAAATCATAGAGATCGGTGATATATATAATATAATATATATGATGGTATATATAGTACATATATATAGTATCTATATATTTTTTTTTGCGATTTCGGCCCCATTTTAACAGCTAGAAGCTTCAAATTTCACCAAATGCTTACGTGTATAGCATATATTGATGTCTGAAAAAATCATACAACCGATTGTTCAGATAAGAAACTTTGCGCAACATCTGCCCGTTTTAACAGCTAGAAGTTTCAAATTTCACCAAATGCTTACGTATATAGCATATATTGTTGTCTGAAAAAATCATAGAGATCGGTGGTATATATATTATATACTTCATATAAACTGTCATTTTGCCCCTTTTTTACAGCTAGAAGCTTCAAAATTCATCAAATAATTACGTTTACATCATATATTTTTGAAATACGTGATTCGTAGTCATAGTTTTTACATGCAGACCACAAAAAACGCGAAGCTTTGCATCCTCACACAAAGTTCCTACCCATTTTTATACCTTTCATGAAAATTAAATGGTATATTAATTTCGTCACGAAACCCAAATTGTAAGTCCTTAAGGAAAATAGATAGAACCACCATTAAGTATACCGAAATAATCAGGTTGAAGAGCTGAGTTGATTTAGCCATGTCCGTCTGTCCGTCTATCTGTTTGTATGCAAACTAGTCCCTCAATTTTGGAGATATCTTGATAAAATTTGGTGAGCAGGTGTATTTGGGTGTCCGATTAGAAATTTGCGGAACTGGCCGGATCGGACCCCTATAGCATATATCCTCCATACAACCGATTTTTCAGAAAAAGAGGAGTTTTGTAATATCTTACTCAATTTAACAGATTGAAGCTTCAAACTTCACCATATACTTTCGTATATTGCACATATTGTTGCCTGAAAAAATTGATAAGATCGGTCGTATATATCTCATACAACCGATTGTTCAGATAAGAAACTTTGCACAATTTCTGCCCCGTTTTAACAGCTAGAAGCTTCAAATTTCACCAAATGCTTACGTATATAGCACATATTTTTGTCTGAACAAATCACAGAGATCGGTGGTATATATATTATATACCTCATATAAACTGTCACTTTGCCCCTTTTTTACGGCTAGAAGCTTCAAAATTCATCAAATACTTACGTTTACATCATATATTTTTGAAATACGTGATTCGTAGTCATAGTTTTTACATGCAGACCACAAAAAACGTGAAGCTTTGCATCCTCACACAAAGTACCTACCTATTTTTATACCTTTAATGAAAATGAAATGGTATATTAATTTCGTCACGAAACCCAAAATTGTAAGTCCTTAAAGGAAAATAGATAGACCCACCATTAAGTATACCGAAATAATCAGGTTGAAGAGCTGAGTTGATTTGTATGCAAACTAGTCCCTCAATTTTTGACATATCTTGATAAAATTTGGTGAGCGGGTGTATTTGGGTGTCCGATTAGACATTTATCGGAACCGGCCGGATCGGACCCCTATAGCATATATCCTCCATACAATCGATTTTTCAGAAAAAGAGGATTTTTTTAATATCTTACTCAATTTAACAGATTGAAGTTTCAAACTTCACCATATACTTTCGTATATTGCACATATTGTTGCCTGAAAAAATTGATGAGATCGGTCGTATATATAGTATATATCCCCCACAACCGATTGTTCAGATAAGAAATTTTCGTAATTACTGCCCTATTTTAAGAGCTAGAGGCTTCAAATTTCAACGAATGCTTACGTATATAGCAAATATTGTTATCTGAAAAAATCATAAAGATCGATGGTATATATAGTATATATATGGTGGTATATATAGTATATATATAGTATATATATATATTTTTTCGCAATTTTAGCCCCATTTCAACAGCTAGAAGCTTCAAATTTCACCGAATGCTTACGTATATAGCATATATTGTTGTCTGAAAAAATCATAGAGATCGGTTGTATATATCGTATATATCTCATTCAAATGATTGTTCAGATAAGAAACTTTTCGCAATTTCTACCCCTTTTAACAGCTATAAGCTTCAAATTTCACCGATTGCTTACGTATATAGTATATATTGTTGTGTCAAATAATCATAGAGATCGGTGATATATATAATATATATTTGATGGTAAGTATATATTGTTGTGTCAAAAAATCATAGAGATCGGTGATATATATAATATATATATGATGGTATATATAGTATATATATAGTATATATATATTTTTTTTTTGCGATTTCGGCCCCTTTTTAACAGCTAGAAGCTTGAAATTTCACCAAATGCTTACGTGTATAGCATATATTGATGTCTGAAAAAATCATACAACCGATTGTTCAGATAAGAAACTTTCCGCAATATCTGCCCGTTTTAACAGCTAGAAGCTTCAAATTTCACCAAATGCTTACGTATATAGCATATATTGTTGTGTGAAAAAATCATAGAGATCGGTTATATATATCGTATATATCTCATTCAAATGATTGTTCAGATAAGAAACTTTTCGCAATTTCTACCCCATTTTAACAGTCATAAGCTTCAAATTTCACCGATTGCATACGTATATAGTATATATTGTTGTGTTGAAAAATCATAGAGATCGGTGATATATATAATATATATATGATGGTATATATAGTATATATTTTTTTTTGTTGCGATTTCGGCCCAATTTTAACAGCTAGAAGCATCAAATTTCACCAAATGATTACGTGTATAGCATATATTGTTGAAATACGTGATTCGTAGTCATAGTTTTTACATGCAGACCACAAAAAACGTGAAGCTTTGCATCCTCACACAAAGTACCTACCTATTTTTATACCTTTAATGAAAATGAAATGGTATATTAATTTCGTCACGAAACCCAAAATTGTAAGTCCTTAAAGGAAAATAGATTGACCTACCATAAAGTATACCGAAATAATCAGGACGAAGAGCTGAGTTGATTTAGCCATGTCCGTCTGTCCGTCTGTCTGTTTGTATGCAAACTAGTCCCTCAATTTTTGAGATATCTTGATAAAATTTGGTGAGCGGGTGTATTCGCGTGTCCGATTAGACATTTGTCGGAACCGGCCGGATCGGACCACTATAGCATATATCCTGCATACAACCGATTTTTCAGAAAAAGAGGATTTTTGTCATATCTTACTCAATTTAACAGATTGAAGCTTCAAACTTCACCATATAATTTCGTATATTGCACATATTGTTGCCTGAGAAAATATATATCCCCCACAACCGATTGTTCAGATAAGAAACTTTTCGTAATTACTGCCCTATTTTAAGAGCTAGAGGCTTCAAATTTCAGCGAATGCTTACGTATATAGCATATATTATTGTCTGAATAAATCATAAAGATCTGTGGTATATATAGTATATATATGGCGGTATATATAGTATATATATATATTTTCGCAACTTTAGGCCATTTTAACAGCTAGAAGCTTCAAATTTCACCAAATGCTTACGTATATAGCATATATTGTTGTCTGAAAAAATCATAGAGATCGGCTTATATATTATATATCTCATACAACCGATTGTTCAGATAAGAAAATTTGCGCAATTTCTGCCCCGTTTTAACAGCTAGAAGCTTCAAATTTCAACAAATGCGTACGTATATAGCATATATTTTAGTCTGAAAAAATCGTAGAGATCGGTGGTATATATATTATATACTTCATATAAACTGTCATTTTTCCCTTTTTTACGACTAGAAGCTTCAAAATTCTTCAAGTTTCATCAAATAGTTACGTTTACGTCATATATTTTTGAAATACGTGATTCGTAGTCATAGTTTTTACATGCAGACCACAAAAAATGTGAAGCTTTGCATCCTCACACAAAGTACCTACCTATTTTTATACCTTTCATGAAAATGAAATGGTATATTAATTTCGTCACGAAACCCAAAATTGTAAGTCCTTAACGGAAAATAGATAGACCCACCATTAAGTATACCGAAATAATCAGGATGAAGAGCTGAGTTGATTTAGCCATGTCCGTCTGTCCGTCTGTCTGTTTGTATGCAAACTAGTCCCTCAATTTTTGAGATATCTTGATTAAATTTGGTGAGCGGGTGTATTTTGGTGTCCGATTAGACATTTGTCGGAATTGGCCGGATCGGACCTCTATAGCATATATCCTCCATACAACCGATTTTTCAGAAAAAGAGGATTTTTGTAATATCTTACTCAATTTAAATATTGAAGCTTCAAACTTCACCATATACTTTCGTATATTGCACATATTGTTGCCTGAAAAAGTTGATGAGATCGGTCGTATATATAGTATATATCCCCCACAACCGATTGTTCAGATAAGAAACTTTTCGTAATTCCTGCCCTATTTTAAGAGCTAGAGGCTTCAAACTTCAACGAATGCTTGCGTATATAGCATATATTGTTATCTGAAAAAATCATAAAGATCGGTGGTATATATAGTATATATATGGTGGTATATATAGTATATATATATATTTTCGCAATTTTAGCCCCATTTTAACAGCTAGAAACTTCAAATTTCACCGAATACTTACGTATATAGAATATATTGTTGTCTGAAAAAATCATTGAGCTCGGTGGTATACATAGTATATATCTCACACAACCGATTGTTCAGATAAAAAACTTTTCGCAATTTCTGTCCCGTTTTAACAGCTAGAAGCTTCAAATTTCGCCAAATGCTTACGTATATAGCATATATTGTTGTCTGAAAAAATCATAGAGATCGGTGGTATATATATTATATACTTCATATAAACTCTCATTTTTGCCCCTCTTTTACGGCTAGAAGCTTCAAAATTCATCAAATTTCATCAAATAGTTACGTTTAGGTCATATATTTTTGAAATACGTGATTCGTAGTCATAGTTTTTACATGCAGACCACAAAAAACGTGAAGCTTTGCATCCTCACACAAAGTACCTACCTATTTTTATACCTTTCATGAAAATGAAATGGTATATTAATTTCGTCACGAAACCCAAAATTGTAAGTCCTTAACGGAAAATAGATAGACCCACCATTAAGTATACCGAAATAATCAGGATGAAGAGCTGAGTTGATTTAGCCATGTCCGTCTGTCCGTCTGTCTGTTTGTATGCAAACTAGTCCCTCAATTTTTGAGATATCTTGATTAAATTTGGTGACCGGGTGTATTTGGGTGTCCGATTAGACATTTGTCGGAATTGGCCGGATCGGACCTCTATAGCATATATCCTCCATACAACCGATTTTTCAGAAGAAGAGGATTTTTGTAATATCTTACTCAATTTAAATATTGAAGCTTCAAACTTCACCATATACTTTCGTATATTGCACATATTGTTGCCTGAAAAAGTTGATGAGATCGGTCGTATATATAGTATATATCCCCCACAACCGATTGTTCAGATAAGAAACTTTTCGTAATTCCTGCCCTATTTTAAGAGCTGGAGGCTTCAAATTTCAACGAATGCTTACGTATATAGCATATATTGTTATCTTGAAAAATCATAAAGATCGGTGGTATATATAGTATATATATGGTGGTATATATAGTATATATATATAGTATATATATATATTTTCGCAATTTTAGCTCCATTTTAACAGCTAGAAGCTTCAAATTTCGCCGAATGCTTACGTTTATAGCATATATTGTTGTCTGAAAAATCATAGAGATCGGTTGTATATATAGTATATATCTCACTCAACCGATTGTTCAGATAAGAAACTTTTCGCAATTTCTACCCCATTTTAACAGCTATAAGCTTCAAATTTGACCGATTGCTTACGTATATAGTATATATTGTTATGTCAAAAAATCATAGAGATCGGTGATATATTATATATATATGATGGTATATATAGTATATATATATATTTTTTTTTTGCGATTTCGGCCCCATTTTAACAGCTAGAAGCTTCAAGTTTCACCAAATGCTTACGTGTATAGCATATATTGATGTCTGAAAAAATCATTGAGATCGGTGGTATATATAGTATATATCTCATAAAACCGATTGTTCAGATAAGAAACTTTGCGCAATTTCTTCCCCATTTTAACAGCTAGAAGCTTCAAATTTCACCAAATGCTTACGTATATAGCATATATTGTTGTCTGAAAAAATCATAGAGATCGGTGGTATATATATTATATACTTCATATAAACTTTCATTTTTGCCCCTTTTTTACGGCTAGAAGCTTCAAAATTCATCAAATTTCATCAAATAGTTACGTTTAGGTCATATATTTTTGAAATACGTGATTCGTAGTCATAGTTTTTACATGCAGACCACAAAAAACATGAAGCTTTGCATCCTCACACAAAGTACCTACCTATTTTTTATTTTATATTTATCTTAAAAATCGTTTAGGTATGTTCAAATTTCACCAAATGTTTACGTGTATAGCATATACTGTTGTCTGAAAAAATCATAGTGATCGGTGGTAGATCTAATATATAAAATTCTTCTGTCACGGTTTTAGAGGATTAACTCCTCCGAAACGGCTGAACTGATTCTCATGAAATTTTGTGAGCATATTGGGTAGGTCTTAGAATCGGCCCACGTCTACCTTTTTTTCGCTACGTGCCTAGGGTCTTGAGATCAAAACGTGGACCCGGGTACTCCTAGAATGTGCTTATACAATATGGATATCAAATGAAAGCTGTTGATGAGTGTTATAGTGCAGCATAATTTCCATACCCCTGCGTGACTAGGGTCTCGAGATATAGGCCAAAACGTGGACCCGGGTACCCCTAGAATGTGTTTATACAATATGGATATCAAATGAAAGCTGTTGATGAGTGCTATAGAACAGGATAATTTTCATACAACTGGGAGGCTAGGGTCTCGAGATATAGCCCAAAACGTGGGCCCGGGTACCTCTAGAATGTGTTTATACAATATGGATATCAAATGAAAGCTGTTGATGAGTGATATAGTACAGAATAATTTTCCTACAACTGGGAGGCCAGGGTCTCGAGATATAGCCCAAACGTGGACCCGGGTACCCCTAGAATGTGTTTATACAATATGGATATCAAATGAAAGCTGTTGATGAGTGCTATAGTACAGGGTAATTTTCATACAACTGGGAGGCTAGGGTCTCGAGGTATAGCCCGAAACGTGGAATAGGGTACCCCTGGAATGTCTTTATACAATATGGATATCAAATGAAAGCTGTTGATGAGTGCTATAGTACAGGATAATTTTCATACAACTGGGAGGCTAAGGTCTCGAGATATAGCCCAAAACGTTGACCCGGATACACCTAGAATGTTTTTTTACATTATACGTATCAAATTTAAGCTGTTGATGTGTGCTATAATACAGAGTAAGTTTTACACCGCTGAGTGACTAGGGTCTCGAGATATAGGCCAAAACATGGACCCGGATACCACTAGAATGTGTGTGTATTATGGATATCAAATTAAAGCTGTTGCTGAGAGCTCTAAAGTTCATTGTGATATTCGATTTAGTCGCATCAACCTGGCAAAACTGATAAACATGCATGTGAAGCCGAAATAAAGACAAGAATTAATAATACCCACATACCTATTTACATGCGTCCTATTCGATTTGCCTGAAATTTCGTATATAAATTTGCCTATATTAGTATTTACGATGCTTTTTTCCGGGAAGTATACCAGAGACGGACTGGGACTGGGATTAGGACTAGGACTGGGACTGAGACTCGAAGTGGGACTGGGACTGAGACTCGGGACGGGACCGGAACAAAACACATACCACCCTCTGGGACTGGCAATAAGAGATGAAGAAGAAGGAGAAAAACTTGAGAGAAGGGAAAAGAGAGAAGGAGACTGAGAAAGAGATAGAATGAGAAGAAGATGGAGATGAAGCGAAAAAGACGGAGGGAGGAGTGAATAAAAAGTGTAGAGGGGTAGGGCAGAGTTAGACGGAAAAAGCTTATTAAAATGTATGCAGATAGGCCAAATTTAGGGCAGAACAACGTCTGCCGGGTCTGCTAGTATAGTATATATCTCATACAACCGATTGTTGAGATAAGAAACTTTGCTCAACTTCTTCCCCATTTTGACAGCTAGAAGCTTCAAATTTCACCAAATGCTTACGTGTATAGCATGTATTGTTGTCTGAAAAAATCATTGAGATCTGTGGTATATATAGTATATATCTCATAAAAACGATTGTTCAGATAAGAAACTTTGAGCAATTTCTTCCCCATTTTAACAGCTAGAAGCTTCAAATTTCACCAAATGCTTACGTATATAGCATATATTGTTGTCTGAGAAAATCATAGAGATCGGTGGTATATATATTATATACTTCATATAAACTCTCATTTTTGCCCCTTTTTTACGGCTAGAAGCTTCAAAATTCATCATATTTCATCAAATAGTTACGTTTAGGTCATATATTTTTGAAATACGTGATTCGTAGTCATAGTTTTTACATGCAGACCACAAAAAACGTGAAGCTTTGCATCCTCACACAAAGTACCTACCTATTTTTATACCTTTCATGAAAATGAAATGGTATATTAATTTCGTCACGAAACCCAAAATTGTAAGTCCTTAACGGAAAATAGATAGACCCACCATTAAGTATACCGAAATAATCACGATGAAGAGCTGAGTTGATTTAGCCATGTCCGTCTGTCCGTTTGTCCGCCTGTCTGTTTGTATGCAAACTAGTCCCTCAATTTTTGAGATATCTTGATAAAATTTGGTGAGCGGGTGTATTTGGGTGTCCGATTAGACCGGATCGGACTACTATAGCATATATCCTCCATACAACCGATTTTTCAGAAAAAGAGGATTTTTTTAATATCTTACCGAATTTAACAGACTGAAGCTTCAAACTTCACCATATATTTTCGTATATTGCACATATTGTTGCCTGAGAAAATTGATGAGATCGGTCGTATATATAGTATATATTTCCCTACAACCGTTTGTTTAGATAAGGAACTTTTCTTAATTACTGCCCTATTTTAAGAGCTAGAGGCTTCAAATTTCAACGAATGCTTACGTATATAGCATATATTGTTGTCTGAAAAAATCATAAAGTTCGGTGGTATATATAGTATATATATGGTGGTATATATAGTATATATATATAGTATATATATATATATATTTTCGCAAATTTTAGCCCCATTTTAACAGCTGGAAGCTTCAAATTTCACCCAATACTTACGTATATAGCACCCTCACTAGGGTAGGCACCTTGTCGTTGGTGTGAGGGCTTAGCCGAACTCCATAGCGCCCGACTATGAGGCGGAGCTGTTTAGGACTGACATCTACGCCGTTTCGCCTCATAGGAGGGCGGCGGGATGTCGGTGACCAAGAACTGCCAACCCCCTAATCCAGGGTGTTATGCGGGCCGTGCCTATTGGACGATTTGCAGCCAGGGGATAAATTCGGCTGTATTCGAACGGAGCCTTCCCGATACCGGGCCATCTCGGGAAGTATTTATGGCCTTACCGCAGTAAGGGGCGCTGCTGTGGCGGACGGTTCTTTCCCCGTATATAATACTGGACCGCTGAGCCCGCCTTGTCGGGCAGGTGGTCGTACGACCAAGATGAACAACTCATTACCTGAATGTAATAAGGAGGATGTGAAGAGGAGGACTGAGTCGCAAGCCAAGGACGACAAATACGAATTAAGCGATGCGTCGGACTCGGGGAGCGAGAGTAGTGCTGATTCAATGAACTCCGTGTTGGAGAAGCACACAAATGAAAACGGAGTAGAAGAGTGGAGAAGGGTACGGAGCAGAGGAAGTAAAAGAGCTCTCTCGCAGTACCGTGCAGCACTAAGAATTGTACAACGCTTGGGAGCAGTGGTCGACCCAACAGAAGTAGAGATCGAGCGCTTGGAATGGGCCCATGAAGCGGTAGAAGTAGGTCGAAGGCAGTTCAAAAGGTTTGCTGCGAGAAACCCTCGGTTCTGCAACCGGTACGAGGAGGAAGAAGCGTCGAATGGCAGAATGAAGAGGCAACGTTCGGCAGAAGGCGACAAGCCTGCTTTCAAGAGGCAGAAAGGACCCAGTCCTAGAGCCGCGAGGCAGGGCAGTCGCATAGACAAGACAAGTAGGCCCAAAGCTGTAAGACAGATGGGTTCCAATAGCGAGGTAGCAACTACCTCGAAAGCTGCCAGTCAGAGGGAAGTTCCAACTACGGAAGTAGGAGATAAGCCGAAGGGAGATAACGCTAAGACTCCGGCTTTCTCGGAGGCGCTAAAGGGAGTTAACGCGAAGACTCCGGTGTTCTCGGAGGTTCCAAAGGGAGATAACACTAAGACTCTTGCTTTTCCCGAGAAGATGAGTGATGTGGCAAAGCAGTCACTGACTGTGGCGCTGGTTGATAGTAGCAGTCCGTTCGGACAAATGACTACTGAAAGGTGGAGATCTGTGGAAAGGGAGCTTATTAGCTTAATGCTTAAGATGATGCGGGAACAACCAAGTAAGCCCCTTCCAACCTTTGATTCGGGGGGATGGTATAATGGTGTGAAGATGATAGCGTGCGACAACATCGCGAGCTTGCGGTGGCTGGAGTAAGTCGTTCCAAACCTCCAAAGGCAAGGCACGAACGCGCGGTTTGAGGTGGTGGATTAAGCGCAAATCCCCACGGTACCAAAAGTTAAGGTATGGATACCATGCGTGATGAAGTCGGAGGATACACTGCGACTTCTGCAGAATCAGAATCCGAACATACCGACACAGGATTGGAAGGTACTTACTGTATCTCGGCCTACCGAGGATGGTCAGTTCTACATCTTCCAAATAAACAAGCAGGCGGAGGATATTTTGTACACGCAGCTTGGCAAAATGTCCTTTGGCACTGGCAAAATTTACATGCGACTCAGGAAAAGAAGTCCCGAGGATAAAAATCCTAACACGCTGGAAGTGGGCGAAGTCGAAAAGGACCTCAGAAGCCTAAGGGAAAAAAGACAGGTGAAGGTCCCCGACGTCACCACGAACGTGCTAGAAGAGGACCAACCGCTAAATGGTGCTGTGACTCGCACAGAGGAACACACGGCACAACATTCACGAGGGGATGAAGGGGACCTCGAATACTCTAAACCAAAAGGGCAAGAGGAGGACGACGACGTCAAGACGAAGGTGCTGGAGGGGGACAAACAGCCCAATGGTGCTGCGAGTCCTACAGATAAACCTCCAACACAGTAAAGTGGCGTCGAACGAACTCCTCCTAACCCTTGAGGAGGGTTCGTTTGACGTGGCGCTGATCCAGGAGCCGTGGCTCTCATCGGGAGGAAAGGTTTCTGGACTTAGCGCGCGCGGGTTTGACGTTTACTACGCACAAACGGAAGGACGGGTGCGAGCTGTAGTAATGGTAAGGAAACAACTGCATTCATATATGCTGCCTAATTACACCACCGAGGATCTCGTAGCGGTGGCCGTTGAGCAAAAGAATAAGCAGGCATTTATTCTGGCGTCCTGCTACATGGCCCATGCTGCGGAGATTCCACCGATGGAGTGCAAAAGGCTAGTACAGGAGGAAGGGCGCAAAGGGCGGTTGGTCATAGGCGCAGATGCAAATGCGCACCACAATGCGTGGGGAGGAGCAGACACGAACGAGAGAGGCGAATCTCTATTTTGTTACATCCTGCAAACCAATTTGCAGATAGCCAACAGGGGAAATGTTCCTACATACATTGGTCCAACAACCAGCAATGTTCTGGATATTACATTGAGCTCCGAGCGAGATATATCAAGGTATGATTGGATGGTTATCGATAGACCATCCTTCTCCGACCATGCGTATATAAGCTTCAGCATCCCACTAAAGAGGGTAGAGAAGGGAGGAACCTTTAGAAACCCTAGGGCAACGAATTGGACTAAATTCCAGAAACATGTAGAAACGAAACTGGGACAACCCAAAGAGGTTGCTAATGTAGAGGAACTGGAGGAGTCGAATGAATTCCTAACAAGGACGCTTATGACTGCGTATAACAAAGCTTGCCCTATAAGAAGATTCAGAGGAAAAGCAAAGCCGCCATGGTGGAGCAATGAGCTGAGTCTTCTAAAAAGACAGGTAAAAGAAATGTTTAAACTCGCAAAGACCGCGGAAAGCGAAGCGTGTCGGGACGAGTACAGGGATCTACTGAGGATCTACAAGCGTGAAATTACCAGGGCGAAGAGAAACTCATGGAAAAGTTTCTGTACGGACATAGAGTGCTCCAGTGAAACAGCACGGTTGAAAAAAGTCCTAGCAAAGGGAAATATAGTCCAGGGACTAATAAAGAAAGAGAACGGGGAATGGTCACGTGATAGTGAGGAATCCCTTGAGGTGCTTCTCGATACACATTTCCCATCGGGAGACGGTTTAGAAGAACCAGCAGACATCACTCACACTTCGATCACGGAGCTAGTGGTGCCGGGCTTGGTGACCGATACCAAGATCGAGTGGGCAGTGAAGACGTTTTCTAAGTTTAAATCGCCGGGCCCAGATGGTATATTCCCGGCCATGCTACAAGTCTCAGGGCGGTCGTGGAATGGCTTAAAATAATATTCAATGGGTGCATAAGACTGAATCATGTACCGCACTCTTGGAGAACTGCTCGTGTAGCTTTTCTACCAAAGGCGGGGAAGATCGGTCACGTGTATCCCAAAGACTATAGACCCATTAGCTTAACATCATTTCTGCTCAAAACCTTTGAGAGGCTGATCGATGTGTACATAAAGTCCAACGTGGATGAAAAGCTGCTCTCCACAACACAGCATGCGTACACCAAAGGCAAGTCGGTAGACACCGCATTGCATAGGGTGGTAATAAGCATAGAGAAATCCCTGGAATATAAGGAGTATGCTCTAGGAGTCTTCTTGGACATTGCCGGGGCTTTCAATAATGTTGCAAAATGGGCGATTATGGATGGTCTTAATTACATTAAAGTACATCCTGCCTTAATAAGATGGATCGGCTGCATACTAAATTGCAGAAAGATTACATCACAATGGGGATTGTACGAGGCCACGAAATCAGTGGACAGGGGCACGCCGCAGGGAGGGGTGCTATCACCTCTGCTGTGGACACTGGTCATCAACCAACTGCTCAGGCAATTCGATGAGGGACCCGTAAAACTTACGGCTTACGCAGATGACGTTGCAATTGTCATAAGTGGAAAATGCCTTCCAAAGATTAGTTCTTTGATGGATCGGGCGCTTCGGGATATTCATACCTGGGCATCTAATGTCGGGCTGAAAGTCAATGCGGAGAAGACGGATATGGTCTTGTTTACAAAGAGGTACAAGGTCCCAAATTGGACCAGGCCTAAGTTAGGAGCGGTGACCTTACAGGAGAAACCTTGCACAAAATATCTAGGAATCATCCTAGACAGTAAGCTGTCATGGAAGCTCAACTTGGAGGAGAGGGTCAAGAAGGCCTCAACGGCACTCTATGCATGTAAAAGAATGCTGGCGTGTACGTGGGGCCTATCGCCCTCTCTTTCTCATTGGGTTTTTACAGCGATTTTAAGCCCTATTCTATACTATGGAGTTCTTGTTTGGTGGAAAGCCACACAAAAAACAACATACCTCAAAAAATTAGAGGGGGTATGCAGACTATCGATGCTTTGCATTACGGGAGCCCTGAAAACAACCCCGACTGCTGCACTGTATGCCATTCTGCACATTCCACCTGTAGACCTGGTAGCAAAGAACAAAGCGTTAACGACCGCAACCAGGCTCGATGCTTCGGGGCAGCTTGAGCGCCGACCATATGGCCATAGTGGTATAGCGTCCTCAGTCACAAGACGGAACAGACTACATGATTCCCTACCTGCACTTTGAGGGAGATCTTAAGGCCACAATAGAGGTGGACGGTTGGCGCAAGGGTGCGAAAATGGCGGACGAGGCGATACATGTGTACACCGATGGTTCCAAAATAGTGGAAGGAGTAGGGTCTGCGGTATACTGCGCTGATCCGGAATTAAGTAGATCCTACAGGCTGCCGGATTACTGTAGCGTTTTCCAAGCGGAAATATTAGCCGTAACCAAAGCAGTAGAAACCCTGGAAGAGAATAGCTTAAGCTGCAGCCGTGTTAACTTTTATATTGACAGTCAAGCAGCAATTAAGGCAATAATCTCGCATAGCACAGCATCTAAATGCGTGTTAGAGTGTAAGCAGTCTCTGGAGAGAATCGGGACAGGGAGAAGCATACATCTATATTGGGTCCCAGGGCATATGGGAATAGATGAAAATGAAAAAGCGGACGAATTAGCTAAAAAGGGCGCATCCCTTGAAGCTTGCTCCGTAGACGTCCCAATTAGATTGGGCGAGATTAAGCGAATGCGAGAGGTGCACATGATCGACCAAGCAGAAAAGGCTTGGGTTCAAGCGCGGGGCTGTAAAGTGTCGAAGATTATGTGTAGGTCTTACAACCTTAGACTAACACAGTTGCTTCTATCATTAAAAAGAGAGGACTGTAGACTCATGACGGGTATTCTGACTGGACATTGCCTTCTGGCGTCACATGCCTTTAAATTAGGCTTGGTCAGTGATAGCAGGTGTAGGAAGTACGGGTTGGAGGAGGAAACGATCGAGCACGTTCTGTGCTCGTGCCCTGCACTTGCCAGGCTAAGACTCCAGCTATTAGGAGTGATACAGCTGTCAGATCTAGAAGCAGCAAGTGGCTTAAGTCCTAGGAAGCTTCTAGTATTTGCCAAGAGGACGGAGTTATTTTATAACATAGGTCCTGGTTTTTGATAGGGTTTTTCAGTTTGGTCATTAAAACAAACTTCTGGTAACACTACGGACTCAATCAGTCTATGTGAGGTCCTCATGGACCGGCCAGTTCAACCTACCTACGTATATAGCATATATTGTTGTCTAAAAAAATCATAGAGATCGGTTGTATATATAGTATATATCTCATACAACCGATTGTTCAGATAAGAAACTTTTCGCAATTTCTACCCCATTTTAACAGCTATAAGCTTCAAATTTCACCGATTGCTAATGTATATAGTATATATTGTTGTCTGAAAAAATCATAGAGACCGGTTGTATATATAGTATATATCTCATACAACCGATTGTTCAGATAAGAAACTTTGCTCAATTTCTTCCCCATTTTAACAGCTAGAAGCTTCAAATTTCAACAAATGCCTACGTGTATAGCATATATAGTTGTCTGAAAAAATCATTGAGATCTGTGGTATATATAGTATATATCTCATAAAACCGATTGTTCAGATAAAAAACTTTGCGCAATTTCTTCCCCATTTTAACAGCTAGAAGCTTCAAATTTCACCAAATGCTTACGTATATAGCGTATATTGTTGTCTGAAAAAAACATAGAGATCGGTGGTATATATATTATATACTTCATATAAACTGTCATTTTTGCCCCTTTTTTACGGCTAGAAGCTTCAAAATTCATCAAATTTCATCAAATCGTTACGCTTACGTCATATATTTGTAGCGATACCTGTTAGTTTTTAACTTGTTATTCTCTTTTAATAATTTTATAATTTGATCAAATTACTTTTGCTTTGTAATTTCAAATTGGAAAATAAAATTAATTGAATTTAAGATTTCAGAATATCTACAAATTATTAATACTGGATACGTATCCTATAAATTGGTGACCCCGAACGCTTTTTCCAGCTACACAACTTTCCTCGGCAATTCAAAGATCCTTAAGAGAATTGTCATCAACTTTTAATTATTTCATCTCCGTTTTCCTTTGTTCAACGTGTTCACATCTCCTCCAATGACCCGCAGCGTTGCACGAGCACTGAACGCTCCAAGAGATCAGAATGCAGATCAAGAAGAGGAATTTTCTGATGCAAGCAACGTTGTGAATGCAGATTCACATCAAGCAAACGGATTCGCAACTCGTGTTCTCGTTCCAAAATTACAAGGCTATGAACTCAATAACGTGGAATCATGGTTTCGTCGCTTAGAATCATTTTTTATCCTTCAAGGAATCAATTCCTTGCCATCATCACAACAAGATGATGAAAAGTTTCACGTGACAATCATCAATTTGGATGAGCGGTTATATGATCAAGCATATGATGTGATTACAAATCCTCCTACAAACGAAAAATTTAGGACGCTTAAAGATACAATTTTAGCCAAGTTTTCTTCATCGTCCGTCGCACGTTTAGAGCAATTGGTATCAGGTATTCAGCTCGGAGATAACAAACCCAGCCACATGCTAACCCAGCTGCAACGTACAAACGTAACAGGAGACCAACAATTAATCAAGGATTTTTGGATGCAGCGTCTGCCAACTGCTGCGCGTGCGGTCATCGCTGGCGTTGCTAAGAGCAGTCCAATGATGTCCATTGAAGATCTTGCTCTTGTAGCCGACGAAATCAATGATATTATTAAGAAGAATGAAATAACTGAAATCGATTTTCAATCTTCCTCTTCGAACGTTAGTGCCATTCGAGACAACAGCAGATCCTTATCCGAACGCATGGCAAAAATTGAAAATTCGTTAACTCGTTTGGAAAAGATGTTCAACAGCGATCAAGCTCAGCCTAACGCTCGACGACAATCAAAATCATTTTCTCAGGAAACTGAATCTAAAGTTTGCTGGTACCACAACAAATTCGGGGAAAGTGCAACACAATGCAAAGCACCGTGCTCTTTCAGCTCAAAAAACTGAATAGGTTGGCGATGTATTCTTCAAACATCGCCAAGGATGAAAAAACACAACATTTAGTCAACAACAATAATCATCTCACTTCATCTATTCGCCTCTTCGTTAAAGATCGATCCTCGGAACGAAAGTGTTTAATTGATACTGGAGCAGACGTTTCCGTAGTCAGTGCATCTTCGTTTCAGATCTCACATTCAAAAACATTCTCATCTCAACTTTACGCAGCGAATAACACAGCTATTTCTACTTTTGGAACCGCTCATTTATCAATTGACTTGGGTTTGGGACGGTCTTTCCAGTGGAAATTTGTCATCGCACAAACCAATCACAACATCATTGGTGCAGACTTTCTCAATTATTTTGGTTTACTAATTGATGTCAAAAATTCTCTTTTGATTGACAATCGCACCAAATTAAAAACAAGATGTCTTCATGCTTGTGGCATTGGAACAATATCAATAAAATCATTTGATTCATCGAGCAGGTATTCCGTTCTTTTATCGAAATTTCCTGATATTACTCAACTCAATAAGATTGCTGCGATACCTGTTGAGTTTTCAACAACGCATGTGATTGAAACTCGCGGAGCACCTGTAACCGCCAAACCTCGAAGACTCACGGATGAAAAGCTCAAAGCGGCAAAGGAAGAATTTGCCTTTCTCACGAAGGTTGGCATTTGCAGATCATCAAAAAGTCCTTATGCATCACCCTTGCATATGGTTCGTAAATCTAATGGTACATGGCGTCCTTGCGGAGACTACCGTGCACTTAATGCACAAACTGTTCCAGATAAGTATCCACTTCCCCATATCCAGGATTTTAGCAACATAATGTACGGTAAGTCTATTTTTAGCAAAATAGATTTGAATAGGGCATATAATCAAATACCCATCCGTGAACAAGATATTCCGAAGACAGCGATAATTACTCCGTTTGGTCTTTTTGAGTTTACGCATATGACATTCGGTCTCTGTAATGCTGCTCAAACTTTCCAGCGATTTATGAACGAAGTTTTGAGAGATTTAGACTTCACATTTTCATATCTTGATGATATCTGCATCGCATCTGAATCACGTTCCGAACATATCAACCATTTTCAACAAGTTTTTGAACGACTTCAAAAATTTCAGTTAACACTTAATCCATCTAAGTGTGAGTTTGGAAGAAGTGAACTAATTTTTTTAGGGCATCTCATCTCATCGGAAGGGATTCGTCCCTGTCCAAAAAAAATTGACGTAATCAAAAATTATCCACTTCCTACAGTTGCTATGGAGCTAAAAAGATTTTTAAATATGATAAACTTTTATACAAGATTTATTCCTCGCGCTATTGAACATCAACAACCTCTTATTGATTTAATAAAGGGTAACAAAAAAAAGGACAAGACTCCAATTAAATGGGACTCGAAAACTCTTCAAAACTTTGATGCGTGCAAACAGGCACTAATTAATGCAACGCTTTTAGCACATCCGAAGTTGAATGCGGAGATTGTTTTATGCACAGATGCAAGTGAAACAGCTGTCGGGGCTGTTCTACATCAGATTAATGCTGGGCTAACTCAGCCTCTTGGTTTTTTCTCCAAGAAACTTTCGAATGCCCAAAAAAAATATAGCACTTATGACCGCGAACTGCTTGCCATTTATCTGGGTATTAAGTACTTTCGGTTTGCATTGGAAGGCAGAGATTTTGAAATATGGACTGATCATAAGCCCCTTTCATTTGCTTTCACTAAAAAACATGATTCTTCTTCTCCACGTCAAATTAGGCATCTCGATTTCATTGGACAGTTTTCTACTCGTATCGTATATGTACCAGGCGAAGAAAATATAACTGCGGATACGTTATCTCGCATCGAGTCTTTAAAATCAGATCGCGACGTTATTAATTTAGAACATATGGCAGATGCTCAGCGAAATTGTCCAGAATTACAGAATTTTCTTAACTCCTCTACCACTTCTCTAAAACTTAAATCTATTCAGCTGCCAAATTGTTCAAAACCAATTGTATGCGATTTTTGTATACAGTCCGCGCGGCCTTTTGTTCCGAAGTCGTTCAGGGAGAAGGTTATATTGAAATTTCACAATATTGCACATACCAGCGCCAGATCCACTTTCAACACTATTCGACAACGTTTTGTATGGCCACATATGCAATCAGAAATAACAAGGTTCGTAAAAGGCTGCATTCAATGTCAACGGTCTAAGGTTAGTAGGCATTCTGCATCACCGTTTGGAAAATATTGTCTTCCATCACAAAGATTTGAACATATCAACATCGATCTTATTGGTCCACTGCCACCATCAAATGGTTTTCAATATTGCCTTACAATCATTGATCGCTATACCAGGTGGCCTGAAGCAATTCCTATCACAGATATTAGTGCAAGAACTGTTGCAAAAGCATTAATTGATGGTTGGATTTCTCGTTTTGGAGTACCGGTTCGTTTAACTACCGATCAAGGAAGACAGTTCAGTTCAAATCTTTTTAGTGAACTTTCTCGGATTCTCGGCATTGATCATCTCCGTACTACCGCTTACCATCCTCAGTCTAACGGAATTATTGAACGATGGCATAGAATTTTGAAAGCGTCGTTAATGTGTTTTAATAGGTTAAAATGGACTGAGCATTTACCGATTGTCCTGCTGGGATTAAGATCAACATTCAAGCCAGACATCGGATCAAGTCCATCACAAATGGTTTACGGGACTTTACTTAAATTACCTGGCGAAATGTTTATCGATAGTCATTTCAAACCACAGGAAGAGTTTGTTAAGGAATTTACTCAGCTAATCAAAACCATCCGACCTGCAGACGCAGCTCATCATTCGACTACAAAACCGTTTGTTAATGGAAAATTAAATGATGTGACGCATGTGTTTATTCGTGTGGATAAAATACGTTCATCACTCACACCACCATACGACGGACCATTTGAAATTAAAAAACGTTTTCCCAAGTTCTATACTATTTTGGTTGGAGATCGAAGTTTGAATATCTCTATTGACAGATTGAAGCCTGCTTTCATTACAATGGAAAAATCTGGAAGTCTGCAAGAAAATTAATCAAACATTTCGACTTTCAAACATTTTATTTATTGATAGTCTGGCGGGGGAATACTGTAGCGATACCTGTTAGTTTTTAACTTGTTATTCTCTTTTAATAATTTTATAATTTGATCAAATTACTTTTGCTTTGTAATTTCAAATTGGAAAATAAAATTAATTGAATTTAAGATTTCAGAATATCTACAAATTATTAATACTGGATACGTATCCTATATATTGTTGAAATACGTGATTCGTAGTCATAGTTTTTACACGCAGACCACAAAAAACCTGAAACTTTGCATCCTCACACAAAGTACCTACCTATTTTTATACTCAGATGAGCAGAGCTCACAGAGTATATTAACTTTGATTGGATAACGGTTGGTTGTACAGGTATAAAGGAATCGAGATAGATATAGACTTCCATATATCAAAATCATCAGTATCGAAAAAAAATTCGATTGAGCCATGTCCGTCCATCCGTCCGTCCGTCTGTCCGTTAACACGATAACTTGAGTAAATTTTGAGGTATCTTGATGAAATTTGGTATGTAGGTTCCTGGGCACTCATCTCAGATCGCTATTTAAAATGAACGATATCGGACAATAACCACGCCCACTTTTTCGATATCGAAAATTTCGAAAAATCGAAAAAGTGCGATAATTCATTACCAAATATGGATTAAGCGATGAAACTTGGTAGGTGAGTTGAACTTATGACGCAGAATAGAAAACTAGTAAAATTTTGGACAATGGGCGTGGCACCGCCCACTTTTAAAAGAAGGTAATTTAGAAGTTTTGCAAGCTGTGATTTCGCAGTATTTGAAGATATCATTATGAAATTTGGCAGGAACGTTACCCTTATTACTAAATGTCAGCTTAATAAAAACTAGCAAAATCGGAGAACGACCACGCCCGAAAGCCGACTATGACCACGCCCACTTTTTCGATATCGAAAATTACGAAAAATGAAAAAAATTCCATAATTATATACCAAATACGAAAAAAGGAATGAAACATGGTAATTGTATTGGTCTATTGACGCAAAATATAACTTTAGAAAAAAACTTGGTAAAATGGGTGTGACACCTACCATATTAAGTAGAAGAAAATGAAAAAGTTTTGCAGGGCGAAATCAAAAGCCCTTGGAATCTTGGAAGGAATACTGTTCGAGGTATTACAAATAAATTAGCGGTAACCGACAGATGATGTTCTGGATCACCCTGGTCCACATTTTGGTCCGTATCGCGAAAACGCCTTCACATATAGAACTAAGGCCCACGCCCTTTTAAAATACTCATTAACACCTTTCATTTGGTACCCATATCGTACAAACAAATTCTAGAGTCACCCCTGGTCCACCTTTATGGCGATATTTCGAAAAGGCGTCCACCTATAGAACTAAGGCCCACGCCCTTTTAAAATACTCATTAACACCTTTCATTTGATACCCATATAGTACAAACAAATTCTGGAGTCACCTCTGGTCCACGTTTATGGCGATATCTCGAAAAGGCGTCCACATATAGAACTAAGGCCCACTCCTCTTTAAAATACTCATTAACACCTTTCATTTGATACCCATATCGTACAAACAAATTCTAGAGTCACCCCTGGTCCACGTTTATGGCGATATCTCGAAAAGGCATCCACCTATAGAACTAAGGCCCACTCCCTTTAAAATATTCATTAACACCTTTCATTTGATACCCATATAGTACAAACAAATTCTAGAGTCACCCCTGGTCCACGTTTATGGCGATATCTCGAAAAGGCGTCCCCACATAGAACTAAGGCCCACTCCTTTTTAAAATACTCATTAACACCTTTCATTTGATACCCATATCGTACAAACAAATTCTAGAGTCGCCCCTGGTCCACCTTTATGGCGATATTTTGAAAAGGCGTCCACCTATAGAACTAAGGCCCACGCCCTTTTAAAATACTCATTAACACCTTTCATTTGATACCCATATTGTACAAACGCATTCTAGAGTCACCCCTGGTCCACTTTTATAACGATATTCCGAAAAGGCGTCCACCTATAGAACTAAGGCCCACTCCCTTTTAAAACACTTATTAACACCTTTCGTTTGATACCCATATTGTACAAACGCATTCTAGAGTCAACCCTGGTCCACTTTTATAACGATATTCCGAAAAGGCGCCCACCTATAGAACTAAGGCCCACTCCCTTTTAAAATACTCATTAACACCTTTCATTTGATACCCATATAGTACAAACAAATTCTAGAGTCACCCCTGGTCCACGTTTATGGCGATATCTCGAAAAGGCGTCCACACATAGAACTAAGGCCCACTCCTTTTTAAAACACTCATTAACACCTTTCATTTGATACCCATATCGTACAAACAAATTCTAGGGTCGCCCCTGGTCCACCTTTATGACGATATTTCGAAAAGGCGTCCACCTATAGAAATAAGACCCACGTCCTTTTAAAATACTCATTAACACCTTTCATTTGATACCCATATCGTACAAACAAATTCTAGAGTCACCCCTGGTCCACGTTTATGGCGATATCTCGAAAAGGTATCCACCTATAGAACTAAGGCCCACGCCCTTTTAAATAACTCATTAACAACTTTCGTTTGATACCCATATAGTACAAACAAATTCTAGAGTCACCCCTGGTCCACCTTTATGGCGATATTTCGAAAAGGCGTCCACCTATAGAATTAAGGCCTACGCCCTTTTAAAATACTCATTAACACCTTTCATTTGATACCCATATCGTACAAACAAATTCTAGAGTACCCCTGGTCCACGTTTATGGCGATATTTCGAAAAGGCGTCCACCTATAGAACTAAGGCCCACGCCCTTTTAAAATACGCATTAACACCTTTCATTTGATACCCATATCGTAAAAACAAATTCTAGAGTCACCCCTGGTCCACTTTTATAACGATATTCCGAAAAGGCGTCCACCTATAAAACTAAGGCCCACTCCCTTTTAAAACACTTATTAACATCTTTCCTTTGATACCCATATCGTACAAACAAATTCTAGAGTCACCCCTGGTCCACCTTTATGGCGATATTTCGAAAAGGCGTCCACCTATAGAACTAAGGCCCACGCCCTTTTAAAATACGCATTAACACCTTTCATTTGATACCCATATCGTACAAACAAATTCTAGAGTCACCCCTGGTCCACCTTTATGGCGATATTTCGAAAAGGCGTCCACCTATAGAACTAAGGCCCACGCCCTTTTAAAATACGCATTAACACCTTTCATTTGATACCCATATCGTACAAACAAATTCTAGAGTCACCCCTGGTCCACCTTTATGGCGATATTTCGAAAAGGCGTCCACCTATAGAATTAAGGCCTACGCCCTTTTAAAATACTCATTAACACCTTTCATTTGATACCCATATCGTACAAACAAATTCTAGAGTCACCCCTGGTCCACCTTTATGGCGATATTTCGAAAAGGCGTCCACCTATAGAACTAAGGCCCACGCCCTTTTAAAATACGCATTAACACCTTTCATTTGATACCCATATCGTACAAACAAATTCTAGAGTCACCCCTGGTCCACCTTTATGGCGATATCTCGAAAAGGCGTCCACCTATAGAACTAAGGTCCACGCCCTTTTAAAATACTCATTAACACCTTTCATTTGATACCCATATTGTACAAACGCATTCTAGAGTCACCCCTGGTCCACTTTTATAACGATATTCCGAAAAGGCGTCCACCTATAGAACTAAGGCCCACTCCCTTTTAAAACACTTATTAACACCTTTCGTTTGATACCCATATCGTACAAACAAATTCTAGAGTCAGGCCTGGTCCACCTTTATGGCTATATCCCTAAATGGCGTACACCTATAGAACTATGGCCCACTTCCTCTTAAAATACTCTTTAATACCTTCCATTTGATACACATGTCATACAAAAACATTCCAGGGTTACCCTAGGTTCTTTTTACAACATGGGGATTTTCCCTTACTTTGTCTCCACAGCTCCCAACTGAGTATGTAATGTTCTGTTACACCCGAACTTAGCCTTCCTTACTTGTTTATTTTATATTTATCTTAAAAATCGTTTAGGTATGTAGATCTGTTCATTGTATATTTTTCATCTTATACATCCGATTATTCGGAGATTACGAACGGCATAAGATTATTGTGCAGCCCCATTCATGAAAGGTATGAAGTCTTCGGCACAGCCGAAGACAGTCCCGTCCTTACTTGTTTTTGTTAAATATTTTAGTTTTATTGATATTTTTAATTTTAACTTTTCGTTCAAAAAATTTATTATACTCAGTTGAGCAGAGCTCACAGAGTATATTAACTTTGATTGGATAACGGTTGGTTGTACAGGTATAAAGGAATCGAGATAGATATAGACTTCCATATATCAAAATCATCAGTATCGAAAAAAAATTCGATTGAGCCATGTCCGTCCATCCGTCCGTCCGTCTGTCCGTTAACACGATAACTTGAGTAAATTTTGAGGTATCTTGATGAAATTTGGTATGTAGGTTCCTGGGCACTCATCTCAGATCGCTATTTAAAATGAACGATATCGGACAATAACCACGCCCACTTTTTCGATATCGAAAATTTCGAAAAATCGAAAAAGTGCGATAATTCATTACCAAATATGGATTAAGCGATGAAACTTGGTAGGTGAGTTGAACTTATGACGCAGAATAGAAAACTAGTAAAATTTTGGACAATGGGCGTGGCACCGCCCACTTTTAAAAGAAGGTAATTTAGAAGTTTTGCAAGCTGTGATTTCGCAGTATTTGAAGATATCATTATGAAATTTGGCAGGAACGTTACCCTTATTACTAAATGTCAGCTTAATAAAAACTAGCAAAATCGGAGAACGACCACGCCCGAAAGCCGACTATGACCACGCCCACTTTTTCGATATCGAAAATTACGAAAAATGAAAAAAATTCCATAATTATATACCAAATACGAAAAAAGGAATGAAACATGGTAATTGTATTGGTCTATTGACGCAAAATATAACTTTAGAAAAAAACTTGGTAAAATGGGTGTGACACCTACCATATTAAGTAGAAGAAAATGAAAAAGTTTTGCAGGGCGAAATCAAAAGCCCTTGGAATCTTGGAAGGAATACTGTTCGAGGTATTACAAATAAATTAGCGGTAACCGACAGATGATGTTCTGGATCACCCTGGTCCACATTTTGGTCCGTATCGCGAAAACGCCTTCACATATAGAACTAAGGCCCACGCCCTTTTAAAATACTCATTAACACCTTTCATTTGGTACCCATATCGTACAAACAAATTCTAGAGTCACCCCTGGTCCACCTTTATGGCGATATTTCGAAAAGGCGTCCACCTATAGAACTAAGGCCCACGCCCTTTTAAAATACTCATTAACACCTTTCATTTGATACCCATATAGTACAAACAAATTCTGGAGTCACCTCTGGTCCACGTTTATGGCGATATCTCGAAAAGGCGTCCACATATAGAACTAAGGCCCACTCCTCTTTAAAATACTCATTAACACCTTTCATTTGATACCCATATCGTACAAACAAATTCTAGAGTCACCCCTGGTCCACGTTTATGGCGATATCTCGAAAAGGCATCCACCTATAGAACTAAGGCCCACTCCCTTTAAAATATTCATTAACACCTTTCATTTGATACCCATATAGTACAAACAAATTCTAGAGTCACCCCTGGTCCACGTTTATGGCGATATCTCGAAAAGGCGTCCCCACATAGAACTAAGGCCCACTCCTTTTTAAAATACTCATTAACACCTTTCATTTGATACCCATATCGTACAAACAAATTCTAGAGTCGCCCCTGGTCCACCTTTATGGCGATATTTTGAAAAGGCGTCCACCTATAGAACTAAGGCCCACGCCCTTTTAAAATACTCATTAACACCTTTCATTTGATACCCATATTGTACAAACGCATTCTAGAGTCACCCCTGGTCCACTTTTATAACGATATTCCGAAAAGGCGTCCACCTATAGAACTAAGGCCCACTCCCTTTTAAAACACTTATTAACACCTTTCGTTTGATACCCATATTGTACAAACGCATTCTAGAGTCAACCCTGGTCCACTTTTATAACGATATTCCGAAAAGGCGCCCACCTATAGAACTAAGGCCCACTCCCTTTTAAAATACTCATTAACACCTTTCATTTGATACCCATATAGTACAAACAAATTCTAGAGTCACCCCTGGTCCACGTTTATGGCGATATCTCGAAAAGGCGTCCACACATAGAACTAAGGCCCACTCCTTTTTAAAACACTCATTAACACCTTTCATTTGATACCCATATCGTACAAACAAATTCTAGGGTCGCCCCTGGTCCACCTTTATGACGATATTTCGAAAAGGCGTCCACCTATAGAAATAAGACCCACGTCCTTTTAAAATACTCATTAACACCTTTCATTTGATACCCATATCGTACAAACAAATTCTAGAGTCACCCCTGGTCCACGTTTATGGCGATATCTCGAAAAGGTATCCACCTATAGAACTAAGGCCCACGCCCTTTTAAATAACTCATTAACAACTTTCGTTTGATACCCATATAGTACAAACAAATTCTAGAGTCACCCCTGGTCCACCTTTATGGCGATATTTCGAAAAGGCGTCCACCTATAGAATTAAGGCCTACGCCCTTTTAAAATACTCATTAACACCTTTCATTTGATACCCATATCGTACAAACAAATTCTAGAGTACCCCTGGTCCACGTTTATGGCGATATTTCGAAAAGGCGTCCACCTATAGAACTAAGGCCCACGCCCTTTTAAAATACGCATTAACACCTTTCATTTGATACCCATATCGTAAAAACAAATTCTAGAGTCACCCCTGGTCCACCTTTATGGCGATATCTCGAAAAGGCGTCCACCTATAGAACTAAGGCCCACGCCCTTTTAAAATACTCATTAACACCTTTCATTTGATACCCATATTGTACAAACGCATTCTAGAGTCACCCCTGGTCCACTTTTATAACGATATTCCGAAAAGGCGTCCACCTATAAAACTAAGGCCCACTCCCTTTTAAAACACTTATTAACATCTTTCCTTTGATACCCATATCGTACAAACAAATTCTAGAGTCACCCCTGGTCCACCTTTATGGCGATATTTCGAAAAGGCGTCCACCTATAGAACTAAGGCCCACGCCCTTTTAAAATACGCATTAACACCTTTCATTTGATACCCATATCGTACAAACAAATTCTAGAGTCACCCCTGGTCCACCTTTATGGCGATATTTCGAAAAGGCGTCCACCTATAGAACTAAGGCCCACGCCCTTTTAAAATACGCATTAACACCTTTCATTTGATACCCATATCGTACAAACAAATTCTAGAGTCACCCCTGGTCCACCTTTATGGCGATATTTCGAAAAGGCGTCCACCTATAGAATTAAGGCCTACGCCCTTTTAAAATACTCATTAACACCTTTCATTTGATACCCATATCGTACAAACAAATTCTAGAGTCACCCCTGGTCCACCTTTATGGCGATATTTCGAAAAGGCGTCCACCTATAGAACTAAGGCCCACGCCCTTTTAAAATACGCATTAACACCTTTCATTTGATACCCATATCGTACAAACAAATTCTAGAGTCACCCCTGGTCCACCTTTATGGCGATATCTCGAAAAGGCGTCCACCTATAGAACTAAGGTCCACGCCCTTTTAAAATACTCATTAACACCTTTCATTTGATACCCATATTGTACAAACGCATTCTAGAGTCACCCCTGGTCCACTTTTATAACGATATTCCGAAAAGGCGTCCACCTATAGAACTAAGGCCCACTCCCTTTTAAAACACTTATTAACACCTTTCGTTTGATACCCATATCGTACAAACAAATTCTAGAGTCAGGCCTGGTCCACCTTTATGGCGATATCCCTAAATGGCGTCCATCTATAGAACTATGGCCCACTTCCTCTTAAAATACTCTTTAATACCTTCCATTTGATACACATGTCATACAAAAACATTCCAGGGTTACCCTAGGTTCTTTTTACAACATGGGGATTTTCCCTTACTTTGTCTCCACAGCTCCCAACTGAGTATGTAATGTTCTGTTACACCCGAACTTAGCCTTCCTTACTTGTTTATTTTATATTTATCTTAAAAATCGTTTAGGTATGTAGATCTGTTCATTGTATATTTTTCATCTTATACATCCGATTATTCGGAGATTACGAACGGCATAAGATTATTGTGCAGCCCCATTCATGAAAGGTATGAAGTCTTCGGCACAGCCGAAGACAGTCCCGTCCTTACTTGTTTTTGTTAAATATTTTAGTTTTATTGATATTTTTAATTTTAACTTTTCGTTCAAAAAATTTATTATACTCAGTTGAGCAGAGCTCACAGAGTATATTAACTTTGATTGGATAACGGTTGGTTGTACAGGTATAAAGGAATCGAGATAGATATAGACTTCTATATATCAAAATCATCAGTATCGAAAAAAAATTTGATTGATCCATGTTCGTCCGTCCGTCCGTCTGTCCGTTAACACGATAACTTGAGTAAATTTTGAGATATCTTGATGAAATTTGGTATGCAGGTTCCTGGGCACTCATCTCAGATCGCTATTTAAAATGAACGATGTCGGACTATAAACACGCCCACTTTTTCGATATCGAAAATTTAAAAAAATCGAAAAAGTGCGATAATTCATTACCAAAGTGGGATAAACCAATGAAACTTGGTAGTTGGGTTGCGCTTATGACGCGGAATCGAAAACTCGTAAAATTTTGGACAATGGGCGTGGCACCGCACACTTTTAAAAAAAGGTAATTTCAAAGGTTTGCAAGCTGTAATTTGGCAGTCGTTGAAGATATCATGATAAAATTTGGCAGAAACATTACTCCTATCACTGTATGCATGCTTAATAAAAATTACCATAATCAGATGAAGAACACGCCCACTTAAAAAAAAATTTTTTTTAAGTCAAATTTTAAGAAAAAATTCAAAATCTTTACAGTGTATAAGTAAATTATGTCAACATTCAACTCCAGTAATGATATAGTTCTACAAAATACAAAAATAAAAGAAAATTTCAAAATAGGTGCGTCTCCGCCCTTTTTCATTTAATGTCATACGTCTTTTAATGCCATACGTCGAGCAAAAATTTACCAATCCTTATGAAATTTGGTAGGGGCAAAGCTTCTATGACGATAACAGTTTTCTGTGAAAATGGACGAAATCTGTTGAAGCCACGCCCAGTTTTTATACACAGTCGACAGTCTGAACTTCCGCTCGGCCGTTAACACGATATCTTGAGCAAAAATCGATATATCTTTACTAAAATTTGTTCTGAACTCACTTTATCTTGGTCTTGAAATTGGGCGAAATCCGACTATGACCACGCCCACTTTTTCGATATCGAAAATTTCGAAAATTTAAAAAAATGTCATAATTCCATGCCAAATACGAAAAAAGGGATGAAACATGTTGATTGGATTGGTTTATTGACGCTTTCACATATATAACTAAGGGCCACTCCCTTTCAAAACCTTCATTAATATCTTTATTTTGATACCCATATCGTACAAACACATTATAGAGTCACCCCTGGTCCAACTTTATGGCGATACCTCGAAAAGGCGTCCACCTATAGAACTAAGGAGCACTCCCTTTTAAAATACTCATTAACACCTTTTATTTGATACCCATATCGTACAAACACATTACAGAGTCACCCTTGGTCCACCTTTATGGCGATATCCTGAAATGGCGTCCACCTAGAAAACTATGACCCACTCCCTTTAAAAATACTCTTTAATACCTTTAATTTGAAACCCATGTCATACAAACACATTCCAGGGTTACCCTAGGTTAATTTTGGTAAATGGTGATTTTCCCTTATTTTGTCTCCAAAGCTCTCAGCTGAGTATGTAGTGTTCGGTTACACCCGATTTTAGCCTTACTTAATTATATTTTATTTATTTTTTGAAAGTAGATTAATTCCTACATTATTTTTGATTTTGGGTTGAGGTTATCAACACTTCACATATGGATATATTTTGTGCATCCTATACATATATGTATGTTTAAATATTTAGTTATATATATGCATATAATACGTAAAGTACTAACTACATCGAGAACAGTTTCGTATTGCACCGGCTTATGTCTTTCGCTGAACAAACTTAAGGCCGCGGCACAATGACATTTTTCATATAGATGCGTTTAACACAAGCTTATGCGTGACAGTAACAGCGCCACAATCAATGGTGCAAGATGGCGTATTTGTAAACAAAAGTCACCTGATGTTTGTTTTCGCCAAATGTGTAAATTTGTTTAACTAAAAGAAAACTTTGCATAAATGTTATAATTAAATTAAAACAAGTAAGAGCGGGACTGTCTTCGGCTGTGCCGAAGACTTCATACCTTTCATGAATGGGGCTGAACAATAATCTTATCCCGTTCGTAATCTCCGAATAATCGGATGTATAAGATAAGAAATATATAGTGAACAGATCTGCATTCCTTAACGATTTTTAAGATAAATATAAAATAAACAAGTAAGAACGGGACTGTCTTCGGCTGTGCCGAAGACTTCATACCTTTCATGAATGGGGCTGAACAATAATCTTATCCCGTTCGTAATCTCCGAATAATCGCATGTATAAGATAAGAAATATATAGTGAACAGATATACATACCTTAACGATTTTTAAGATAAATATGAAATAAAAAACGGGTAGGTACTTTGTGTGAGGATGCAAAGTTTCAGGTTTTTTGTGGTCTGCGTGTAAAAACTATGACTACGAATCACGTATTTCAAAAATATATGACGAAAACGTAACTATTTGATGAAATTTGATGAATTTTGAAGATTCTAGCCGTAAAAAAGGGGTCAAAATGACAGTTTATATGAAGTATATAATATATATACGACCGATCTCTATGATTTTTTCAGACAACAATATATGCTATATACGTAAGCATTTTGTGAAATTTGAAGCTTCTAACTGTTAAAACGGGGCAGAAATTGCGCAAAGTTTCTTATCTGAACAATCGGTTGTATGAGATATATACTATGTGTACCACCGATCTCAATGATTTTTTCAGACATCAATATATGCTATACACGTAAGCAGTTGGTGAAATTTGAAGCTTCTAGCTGTTAAAATGGGGCTGAAATCGTAAAAAAAATATTTATATACTATATATATATACTATATATACCATCATATATATATTATATATATCACCGATCTCTATGATTTTTTGACACAACAATACATACTATATACGTAAGCAATCGGTGAAATTTGAAGCTTATAACTGTTAAAATGGGGAAGAAATTGCGCAAAGTTTCTTATCTGAACAATCGGTTGTATGGGATATATACTATATATACCACCGGTATCTATGATTTTCTCAGACAACAATATATGCTATACACGTAAGCATTTGGTGAAATTTGAACATATCTAAACGATTTTAAGATAAATATAAAATAAAAATAGGTAGGTAATCTGTGTGAGGATGCAAAGCTTCACGTTTTTTGTGGTCTGCATGTAAAAACTATGGCTACGAATCACGTATTTCAAAAATATATGACGTAAACGTAATTATTTGATGAAATTTGATGAATCTTGAAGCTTCTAGCCGTAAAAAAGGGGTCAATATGACAGTTTATATGAAGTATATAATATATATACGACCGATCTCTATGATTTTTTCAGACAACAATATATGCTATATACGAAAGCATTTTGTGAAATTTGAAGCTTCTAACTGTTAAAACGGGGCAGAAATTGCGCAAAGTTTCTTATCTGAACAATCGGTTGTATGAGATATATACTATGTATATCACCGATCTCAATGATTTTTTCAGACATCAATATATGCTATACACGTAAGCAGTTGGTAAAATTTGAAGCTTCTAGCTGTTAAAATGGGGTAGAAATTGCGAAAAGTTTCTTATCTGAACAATCGGTTGTATGAGATATATACTATATATAGAACCGATCTCTATGATTTTTTCAGACAACAATATATGCTATATACGTAAGCAATCAGTGAAATTTGAAGCTTATAGCTGTTAAAATGGGGTAGAAATTGCGAAAAGTTTCTTATCTGAACAATCGGTTGTATGAGATATATACTATATATACAACCGATCTCTATGATTTTTTCAGACAACAATATATGCTATATACGTAAGCAATCGGTGAAATTTGAAGCTTATAGCTGTTAAAATGGGGTAGAAATTGCGAAAAGTTTCTTATCTGAACAATCGGTTGTATGAGATATACTATATATACAACCGATCTCTATGATTTTTTCAGACAACAGTATATGCTATATAAGTAAATATTCGGTGAAATTTGAAGCTTCTAGCTGTTAAAATAGGGCTAAAATTTGCGAAAATATATATATATATACTATATATATATACTATATATACCACCATATATATACTATATATACCACCGATCTTTATGATTTTTTCAGGCAACAATATATGCTATATACGTAAGCATTCGCTGAAATTTGAAGCCTCTAGCTCTTAAAATAGGGCAGTAATTACGAAAAGTTCCTTATCTGAACAATCGGTTGTGGGGGATATATACTATATATACGACCGATCTCATACATTTTTTCAGGCAACAATATGTTCAATATACGAAAGTATATGGTGAAGTTTGAAGCTTCAATCTGTTAAATTGGGTAAGATATTACAAAAATCCTCTTTTTCTGAAAAATCGGTTGTATGGAGGATATATGCTATAGTGGTCCGATCCGGTCGGTTCCGACAAATGTCTAATCGGACACCCAAATACACCTGCTCACCAAATTTTATCAAGATATCTCAAAAATTGAGGGACTAGTTTGCATACAAACAGACAGACGGACAGACGGACAGACGGACAGACGGACATGGCTAAAACAACTCAGCTCTTCAACCTGATTATTTCGGTATACTTAATGGTGGGTCTATCTATTTTCCTTTAAGGACTTACAATTTTCGGTTTCGTGACGAAATTAATATACCATTTCATTTTCATGAAAGGTATAAAAATAGGTAGGTAATCTGTGTGAGGATGCAAAGCTTCACGTTTTTTGTGGTCTGCATGTAAAAACTATGGCTACGAATCACGTATTTCAAAAATATATGACGTAAACGTAATTATTTGATGAAATTTGATGAATCTTGAAGCTTCTAGCCGTAAAAAAGGGGTCAATATGACAGTTTATATGAAGTATATAATATATATACGACCGATCTCTATGATTTTTTCAGACAACAATATATGCTATATACGAAAGCATTTTGTGAAATTTGAATCTTCTAACTGTTAAAACGGGGCAGAAATTGCGCAAAGTTTCTTATCTGAACAATCGGTTGTATGAGATATATACTATGTATATCACCGATCTCAATGATTTTTTCAGACATCAATATATGCTATACACGTAAGCAGTTGGTAAAATTTGAAGCTTCTAGCTGTTAAAATGGGGTAGAAATTGCGAAAAGTTTCTTATCTGAACAATCGGTTGTATGAGATATATACTATATATAGAACCGATCTCTATGATTTTTTCAGACAACAATATATGCTATATACGTAAGCAATCAGTGAAATTTGAAGCTTATAGCTGTTAAAATGGGGTAGAAATTGCGAAAAGTTTCTTATCTGAACAATCGGTTGTATGAGATATATACTATATATACAACCGATCTCTATGATTTTTTCAGACAACAATATATGCTATATACGTAAGCAATCGGTGAAATTTGAAGCTTATAGCTGTTAAAATGGGGTAGAAATTGCGAAAAGTTTCTTATCTGAACAATCGGTTGTATGAGATATACTATATATACAACCGATCTCTATGATTTTTTCAGACAACAGTATATGCTATATAAGTAAATATTCGGTGAAATTTGAAGCTTCTAGCTGTTAAAATAGGGCTAAAATTTGCGAAAATATATATATATATACTATATATATATACTATATATACCACCATATATATACTATATATACCACCGATCTTTATGATTTTTTCAGGCAACAATATATGCTATATACGTAAGCACTCGCTGAAATTTGAAGCCTCTAGCTCTTAAAATAGGGCAGTAATTACGAAAAGTTCCTTATCTGAACAATCGGTTGTGGGGGATATATACTATATATACGACCGATCTCATAATTTTTTTCAGGCAACAATATGTTCAATATACGAAAGTATATGGTGAAGTTTGAAGCTTCAATCTGTTAAATTGGGTAAGATATTACAAAAATCCTCTTTTTCTGAAAAATCGGTTGTATGGAGGATATATGCTATAGTGGTCCGATCCGGTCGGTTCCGACAAATGTCTAATCGGACACCCAAATACACCTGCTCACCAAATTTTATCAAGATATCTCAAAAATTGAGGGACTAGTTTGCATACAAACAGACAGACGGACAGACGGACAGACGGACAGACGGACAGACGGACATGGCTAAAACAACTCAGCTCTTCAACCTGATTATTTCGGTATACTTAATGGTGGGTCTATCTATTTTCCTTTAAGGACTTACAATTTTCGGTTTCGTGACGAAATTAATATACCATTTCATTTTCATGAAAGGTATAAAAATAGGTAGGTAATCTGTGTGAGGATGCAAAGCTTCACGTTTTTTGTGGTCTGCATGTAAAAACTATGGCTACGAATCACGTATTTCAAAAATATATGACGTAAACGTAATTATTTGATGAAATTTGATGAATCTTGAAGCTTCTAGCCGTAAAAAAGGGGTCAATATGACAGTTTATATGAAGTATATAATATATATACGACCGATCTCTATGATTTTTTCAGACAACAATATATGCTATATACGAAAGCATTTTGTGAAATTTGAAGCTTCTAACTGTTAAAACGGGGCAGAAATTGCGCAAAGTTTCTTATCTGAACAATCGGTTGTATGAGATATATACTATATATAGAACCGATCTCTATGATTTTTTCAGACATCAATATATGCTATACACGTAAGCAGTTGGTAAAATTTGAAGCTTCTAGCTGTTAAAATGGGGTAGAAATTGCGAAAAGTTTCTTATCTGAACAATCGGTTGTATGAGATATATACTATATATAGAACCGATCTCTATGATTTTTTCAGACAACAATATATGCTATATACGTAAGCAATCAGTGAAATTTGAAGCTTATAGCTGTTAAAATGGGGTAGAAATTGCGAAAAGTTTCTTATCTGAACAATCGGTTGTATGAGATATATACTATATATACAACCGATCTCTATGATTTTTTCAGACAACAATATATGCTATATACGTAAGCAATCGGTGAAATTTGAAGCTTATAGCTGTTAAAATGGGGTAGAAATTGCGAAAAGTTTCTTATCTGAACAATCGGTTGTATGAGATATACTATATATACAACCGATCTCTATGATTTTTTCAGACAACAGTATATGCTATATAAGTAAATATTCGGTGAAATTTGAAGCTTCTAGCTGTTAAAATAGGGCTAAAATTTGCGAAAATATATATATATATACTATATATATATACTATATATACCACCATATATATACTATATATACCACCGATCTTTATGATTTTTTCAGGCAACAATATATGCTATATACGTAAGCATTCGCTGAAATTTGAAGCCTCTAGCTCTTAAAATAGGCAGTAATTACGAAAAGTTCCTTATCTGAACAATCGGTTGTGGGGGATATATACTATATATACGACCGATCTCATAAATTTTTTCAGGCAACAATATGTTCAATATACGAAAGTATATGGTGAAGTTTGAAGCTTCAATCTGTTAAATTGGGTAAGATATTACAAAAATCCTCTTTTTCTGAAAAATCGGTTGTATGGAGGATATATGCTATAGTGGTCCGATCCGGTCGGTTCCGACAAATGTCTAATCGGACACCCAAATACACCTGCTCACCAAATTTTATCAAGATATCTCAAAAATTGAGGGACTAGTTTGCATACAAACAGACAGACGGACAGACGGACAGACGGACAGACGGACAGACGGACATGGCTAAAACAACTCAGCTCTTCAACCTGATTATTTCGGTATACTTAATGGTGGGTCTATCTATTTTCCTTTAAGGACTTACAATTTTCGGTTTCGTGACGAAATTAATATACCATTTCATTTTCATGAAAGGTATAAAAATAGGTAGGTAATCTGTGTGAGGATGCAAAGCTTCACGTTTTTTGTGGTCTGCATGTAAAAACTATGACTACGAATCACGTATTTCAAAAATATATGACGTAAACGTAACTATTTGATGAAATTTGATGAATTTTGAAGCTTCTAGCCGTAAAAAAGGGGCAAAAATGAGAGTTTATATGAAGTATATAATATATATACCACCGATCTCTATGATTTTTTCAGACAACAATATATGCTATATCCGTAAGCATTTTGTGAAATTTGAAGCTTCTAGCTGTTAAAACGGGGCAGAAATTGCGCAAAGTCTCTTATCTGAACAATCGGTTGTATGAGATATATACTATATATACCACCGATCTCTATGATTTTTTCAGACAACAATATATGCTATATACGTAAGCATTTGGTGAAATTTGAAGCTTCTAGCTGTTAAAACGGGGCAGAAATTGCGCAAAGTCTCTTATCTGAACAATCGGTTGTATGAGATATATACTATATATACAACCGATCTCTATGATTTTTTCAGAAAACAATATATGCTATATACGTAAGCAATCGGTGAAATTTGAAGCTTATAGCTGTTAAAATGGGGTAGAAATTGCGAAAAGTTTCTTATCTGAACAATCGGTTGTATGAGATATATACTATATATACAACCGATCTCTATGATTTTTTCAGACAACAATATATGCTATATACGTAAGCAATCGGTGAAATTTGAAGCTTATAGCTGTTAAAATGGGGTAGAAATTGCGAAAAGTTTCTTATCTGAACAATCGGTTGTATGAGATATATACTATATATACAACCGATCTCTATGATTTTTTCAGACAACAATATATGCTATATACGTAAGTATTCGGTGAAATTTGAAGCTTCTAGCTGTTAAAATGGGGCTAAAATTTGCCAAAAATATATATATATATACTATATATATTGTAACGAATTTACTTGCAAATCCTCTTATTTGCAATCCTCTGCTAAGTTCGAATCACTAAACTGCTGAATAAATAACTCCAATTTGTAATAATGCAAAATGGCCTTTATTAAAGTACTTCACAATACACTCAACTTTGCAACGAATAGCTTGCTCAATAACCACACTGATTGATAGCTCAATGAAACTCTCCTATTCAAAATAATACTACTATTGCTCGCTAGATATCGTCTTAATCGCAACTGCTTGACAACTCAAATCAAACTGAATCCCTTCTTACTCGCCTGCACCGCTTTTATAGTTTACGCTGCATACTTCTAGGCTCTTCGATTTCCAGAAGTTACTAGTTGTTTCGGCTTCAAAATCGCCAGCCACAACTACGTGCACAAATTATTGCTCTCTCTTGTGACAACTCAGATAAGGTATATGCATGTGTTTGTAGTTTACAGTCTCCCTCACACACATAAGCGTATAAGTAAATTCATCTGTGTGTGACATCTCATCTCTCGCTGCCTTGTATGTAAATGTTGCTCGTCGGAATGTGTACATATGTGTAGACGCAATTATTGATTCGTTTATGTAGATACATAATGATTGAATTATTGATGTGAATTCACGTCACTGCTTAGCATCGGCCTGGAGATGGCAGCACTCCTTAGTTTTGCTAATATTCGTAACACTGCCCTCCACCTAAGTCTGATCGTCCTGATCAGACAAATCTCCCAATCTAAACGCCGCTAGCATCTCCAAATGTACCACTCTTCTAATCCGTGGTTTCCCAGTGGTTTGTATGCGGTAGATGGTATCACTGATCTTCTTCACAACTTTGTACGGGCCTTCCCAACTGCACCGAAATTTGGCTGGAACACCTTTCCGCCGGTGAGGGTTGTTTAACAGTACCAAATCTCCCGCCAAGAAACCTTCCGAATTAGAGTTCTTGTCATGCCAGTGTTTCATCTTACTACTCATTACCCTGGCCCGTTCCTTCACACTCTGTTGTTTGGTCAATGAACCACTTCGTAGAGCTTGCGCTGGACGGATTTGCTTTGCATAATCGGTATCGTTCCCACATTTCACAAGAGTAGTGCGCTCCGGCTTGAAACTACCCTCGCATTCTTTCTCGGAAATTCGTTGCTTCGTTTTCCTGCGTCTTTTAGGTTTTGTCAATGCCAGTGTTCCTCTCGCAGGTACTTTTGATTTTGATTTATTTGGCCCATTCGATCTATCAACCTTTGCCTTTGACTTTCGTGGTCTTTGTCGAGTCTTTTCCACCAGTACCCGATTACTGCTGAACCCTTTTTCCAAACTAAAGTTAAGTGGTATGTCCTGGTTCTTATATCGCATAATTTTCCTCCGCATATCGATCCTGACGTCATGGTCAACCAAGAAGTCCACTCCCAATATGACTTCATCAACGATCTCCGCCACAACGAATTTGTGTAGAACCATGACTTTTCCAATTAATACCTCACATACCACTTCGCCTTGGACTTGATTATATTCGCCTGTTACCGTACGCAACCTTGCTCCAGGTAATGACTTTACTCTCCTGTAGACCAAATCAGATCGAATCAAGGAATGAGATGCCCCCGTATCTACAGTCAGTACACGCTCTTTACCATCCACATTCCCTCTGACGGTAAGACTGCTTGATTTCCTTCCGATTTGCGACACAGATATCACAGGACATTCAACAGCCGGGGCAAGTTTTCGTTCTTTACATTCGACACGCTCTTGCTCATTTCCGCCAGCTTTGCGTTTACGGCCACCCACATTGTTGGAACTGTTAGGGTTGGTGTTGCAATAACGCGCAATATGCCCTGGCTTTCCACACTTAAAGCATTTGACTGCATCATTATTCTTCTGCTGCGTACCCTTCAATGCTTCCAAAATTGCGTCTACCCAGTCTGGCTTTTCCACTTCCACGCGATGTGCTTTGTACGCTGGCTTACTCAAAAGTGAGGCTGTTTCCTGAGTCAGTGCATGCGATACCGTTTCAGCAAACGTTAGTTTTGGATTCGCATATGTAGCCCGCTTCGTTTCCACATCTCGTATGCCATTTATGAAGCTCTGGATTTTTACCCTTTCAGTGTATTCCACGGGTGCGTCTGCATTTGCAAGATGAGCCAATCTTTCAATATCTGAAGCAAACTCCTGCAATGTCTCATTTGCTTTTTGGTAGCGGTTTTGCAACTCAATTTGGAATATCTGTTTCCTATGGTCGCTTCCGTAACGTCTCTCTAAAGCGCTCATCAATGTTTCGTAACTGTTCCGTTCGTACTCTGGAATCGTCTGTAAGATTTCCGCTGCAGGCCCTTTCAATGCCACGAACAGTGCAGCAACTTTATCTTCCGCATTCCAGTTGTTCACTGCTGCGGTCTTCTCAAACTGTAGCTTGAAGACCTGGAAAGGAACAGAACCGTCAAAGGATGGTGTTTTTACCTTTGGATTACTCGCTGAAACTGCTGGGCGATTCATTTGCAACTCCTGTATACGACCTCTCAAAGCTTCTATCTCGGCATCAATTTTGTCCTCGAGCTGCACAATTTTTGTATCCTGTGCTTCCAGCTTTGATGTTACCCTTATCTCCTGTGCCTCCAGCTGCGAGGATATGCGGGCCTCCTGTGCTTTCAACTGCTCAGCGAACTGAGATGTCATATATGTCTTTTGCTCTTCCAGTTGAGTTTCCATCTTGGATGTAATCTGTGTCGACATTTCTGACATACGCGTTTCTTGTGCTTCAATCTTCGATGTTATGCGTGTCTCCTGCGATTCCAGTTGAGATGACATTTGTGACGACATTTCTGAAATGCGTGCCTCCTGTGCTTCCATCTTGGATGTTACTGTCGATGTTTGAGCAGTTATTGCAGCCAATATCATGTTCAAGTCTGTGCTCGTAACTGTCTGGGATGTTTCGTTTTTCTCTTCAATTTTTGTTGTTGTCTCGTCCCCATCAGGATAAAAGACAAACTCGTCCACATCAATTCCTTGCGATTCCATTACCTCTCGTAGCCGTGCTTGAAGTTCGATCTTATTGCCAGTTGTATTTAATCCACGGTTCTCCAACTCCTTTTTCAGTTGCTGGATCTTCAATTCACTGAACTTTACCATGTCCTTGTTGTCTGCTGGAATTTATTCAATAATTCCTCTTCTGACACCAATTGTAACGAATTTACTTGCAAATCCTCTTATTTGCAATCCTCTGCTAAGTTCGAATCACTAAACTGCTGAATAAATAACTCCAATTTGTAATAATGCAAAATGGCCTTTATTAAAGTACTTCACAATACACTCAACTTTGCAACGAATAGCTTGCTCAATAACCACACTGATTGATAGCTCAATGAAACTCTCCTATTCAAAATAATACTACTATTGCTCGCTAGATATCGTCTTAATCGCAACTGCTTGACAACTCAAATCAAACTGAATCCCTTCTTACTCGCCTGCACCGCTTTTATAGTTTACGCTGCATACTTCTAGGCTCTTCGATTTCCAGAAGTTACTAGTTGTTTCGGCTACAAAATCGCCAGCCACAACTACGTGCACAAATTATTGCTCTCTCTTGTGACAACTCAGATAAGGTATATGCATGTGTTTGTAGTTTACAGTCTCCCTCACACACATAAGCGTATAAGTAAATTCATCTGTGTGTGACATCTCATCTCTCGCTGCCTTGTATGTAAATGTTGCTCGTCGGAATGTGTACATATGTGTAGACGCAATTATTGATTCGTTTATGTAGATACATAATGATTGAATTATTGATGTGAATTCACGTCACTGCTTAGCATCGGCCTGGAGATGGCAGCACTCCTTAGTTTTGCTAATATTCGTAACAATATATACTATATATACCACCATATATATACTATATATACCACCGATCTTTATGATTTTTTCAGACAACAACATATGCTATATACCTAAGCATTCGTTGAAATTTGAAGCCTCTAGCTCTTAAAATGGGGCAGTAATTACGAAAAGTTCCTTTCTGAACAATCGGTTGTGGGGGATATATTCTATATATACGACCGATCTCATCAATTTTTTCAGGCAACAATACGTGCAATAAACGAAAGTATATGGTGAAGTTTGAAGCTTCAATCTGTTAAATTGGGTAAGATATTACAAAAATCCTCTTTTTCTGAAAAATCGGTTGTATGGAGGATATATGCTGTAGTGGTCCGATCCGGTCGGTTCCGACAAATGTCTAATCGGACACCGAAATACACCCGCTCACCAAATTTTATCAAGATATCTCAAAAATTGAGGGACTAGTTTGCATACAAACAGACAGACGGACAGACGGACATGGCTAAATCAACTCAGCTCTTCAACCTGATTATTTCGGTATACTTAATGGTGGGTCTATCTATTTTCCTTTAAGGACCTACAATTTTCGGTTTCGTGACGAAATTAATATACCATTTCATTTTCATGAAAGGTATAAAAATAGGTAGGGAATCTGTGTGAGGATGCAAAGCTTCACGTTTTTTGTGGTCTGCATGTAAAAACTATGACTACGAATCACGTATTTCAAAACTATATATGACGTAAACGTAACTATTTGATGAAATTTGATGAATTTTGAAGCTTCTAGCCGTAAAAAAGGGGCAAAAATGACAGTTTGTATGAAGTGTATAATATATATACCACCGATCTCTATAATTTTTTCAGACAACAATATATGCTATATCCGTAAGCATTTTGTGAAATTTGAAGCTTCTAGCTGTTAAAACGGGGCAGAAATTGCGCAAAGTTTCTTATCTGAACAATCGGTTGTATGAGATATATACTATATATACCACCGATCTCTATGATTTTTTCAGACAACAATATATGCTATATACGTAAGCATTTGGTGAAATTTGAAGCTTCTAGCTGTTAAAATGGGGTAGAAATTGCGAAAAGTTTCTTATCTGAACAATCGGTTGTATGAGATATATACTATATATACAACCGATCTCTATGATTTTTTCAGACAACAATATATGCTATATACGTAATCAATCGGTGAAATTTGAAGCTTATAGCTGTTAAAATGGGGTAGAAATTGCGAAAAGTTTCTTATCTGAACAATCGGTTGTATGAGATATATACTATATATACAACCGATCTCTATGATTTTTTCAGAAAACAATATATGCTATATACGTAAGCAATCGGTGAAATTTGAAGCTTATAGCTGTTAAAATGGGGTAGAAATTGCGAAAAGTTTCTTATCTGAACAATCGGTTGTATGAGATATATACTATATATACAACCGATCTCTATGATTTTTTCAGACAACAATATATGCTATATACGTAAGTATTCGGTGAAATTTGAAGCTTCTAGCTGTTAAAATGGGGCTAAAATTTGCCAAAAATATATATATATATACTATATATATATACTATATATACCACCATATATATACTATATATACCACCGATCTTTATGATTTTTACAGACAACAATATATGCTATATACCTAAGCATTCGTTGAAATTTGAAGCCTCTAGCTCTTAAATTGGGGCAGTAATTACGAAAAGTTCCTTATCTGAACAATCGGTTGTGGGGGATATATACTATATATACGACCGATCTCATAAATTTTTTCAGGCAACAATATGTGCAATATACGAAAGTATATGGTGAAGTTTGAAGCTTCAATCTGTTAAATTGGGTAAGATATTACAAAAATCCTCTTTTTCTGAAAAATCGGTTGTATGGAGGATATATGCTATAGTGGTCCGATCCGGTCGGTTCCGACAAATGTCTAATCGGACACCCAAATACACCCGCTCACCAAATTTTATCAAGATATCTCAAAAATTGAGGGACTATTTTGCATAAAAACAGACAGACGGACAGACGGACAGACGGACAGACGGACATGGCTAAATCAACTCAGCTCTTCAACCTGATTATTTCGGTATACTTAATGGTGGGTCTATCTATTTTCCTTTAAGGACTTACAATTTTCGGTTTCGTGACGAAATTAATATACCATTTCATTTTCATGAAAGGTATAAAAAGGAAGAAAAAAAAGTTATTTTAATTATTTCAATGATTTTCGAAGCCATGGAATGTTTAAACCGCATACAAGGCAACCGTAGGTAGTGGGTTCGGCCAGCTTTGAGAAACCGCAATCTCCATGGCTTTTTCGAAAATCATTTCCCTTTTCCTGAGGAGTTCAAAAACAATATAAGGATGGATAAGTTAACATTCGAGTTTTTGCTAAGTTTAATACGAGAGAAACTTATAAAGCGTTCAAATCGGCCGTCCATTTCTGCTGAATATCGGTTTTACTTGACCCTCAGTTTAAATGTGTGCCTAATAAATATAGGATTTCTATGTGTAATAATGTGTATTTATATTAGTTACTTGGCTCATAGCGGAAGCAAACCACTACTATGTAACATCTGAAGCGCTATGGGAAATACTGGGGCCTATTTATTTGTCCGTACCATAAAAAGACGAGTGGAAACGAATTGCCACGGATTTCTTTGCAATGCGGGATTTGCCAAATTGCGTTGGAGCAATCGATGGCAAATACATATACATACATATTTTGCCCATCAAATTCAGGCTCACAATTCTTTAATTACTAAGGGAAGTTGTCTATAGTTCTGCTTCCAGTTTGTGACGCGAACGTTTCCCAAGGCGACAGCGGAGTCCTATGGACTTCTGGATTTGGTAAAGAATTTAATAGGGTAAAGCTGGACTTGCCTGAAATGAAATGCTTCCAGGCACATGTGTCAGTATTCCACACTATTTTGGGGCGATAATGCGTTTCCTTTGAAACCATTTTTAATGAAGCCATATATCCAGGTTTGTGGAACTAATTGCAATTTCCCCTTCGCAGCTTATATATTTATTTATTTTAGGAACAAACCTAGTAGCAGAGCGGTTGAATTACAACCAGCGCCTCGCATGCTCAAGCAACACTACAAGTGCCTTTAATTTAAGAGACCAACTAAAAGACTTTATCAATTAAATTAAGATTTTGTAAAGAAGAACAAAGAGAATAATAAAATTGGTTTACTTTTGATTATCAAAAACTGAAAACAGTTTTTCAATCTCGCATTGGAATAATTTTTAATCAATAGTTTTAACATTAATTGAAAAAAATGTATACTGGGTTTTGAATTAACTTTCGTAATCTTTTCAAGTCATATACTTGTCAAAATTATTCTTTCATATATATACATTAATATTTTATATAAATTATACGCTTCCATCAACTTCAAAAAGGGATAATGGGAAGATTAAAGAACGCTCACAGACAATCGCTTTTCTGCCCTCCCAATCCCGACTGATGCCCATCAAGGGGAGCGTGCATTCTTCAAGGTCATCAAATCCGCTTCGGCTCGTTGTATTCCCGTCGGAGGAACCCCGAAAATCCGGCCACACTTTCCAGCGGATGCCGCAACTCTATGGGGAAAATGTGGGCTTATAAGACAGCACGACTTTGGCGACCCCCAAATAAGGGACTTTACCCAGTGGATCAGGCAGCTTGCTAATAACCAGTAGCGGGCGAGATGGGAGGAGCACCTAAGGAATTGTAATCTCTCTGCCGGTGTGGGTAAGCTATGGTCTACCGTAAGGTCCCTATTGAATCCAACTAAGCACAACGACAAAATATTCATCGCATTCGGCGATAAAGCGCTGTAGAGTTCGAAAAAGTGCGCGTGCGCCAAAGAGGTTGAAGATGACATCGTTCATGCTAAACCATCTAAAGAAGTAGGCCTCGACGGCATAGACATGCCGATGCTTAAAAAGCTCGGCAAAGAGGGACTTATTTTTCTAGCGCATGTCTTCAACCTGTCCTTGTCCACCTTCGTCATCCCCGAAAATGGAAAATGGCCAGGGTGGTTCCGCTTTAAAGCCTGGGAAACCAGCTAACATAGGAGATTCTTATCGTCCGATATCTCTCCTATCGCCAGTAGGCAATACACTTGAATCTATTCTGCTCCCCTATTTCACTGTAAACTTCTGTATTGCCAATCATCAGCATGGTTTTCGAAAACTACATAGCACAATCACCACACTAAACGCCATCAACACGCAGAAGAATTGCGGATTGAATGAAAAACCCCACCATAGTACAGTACTCATACCCCTAGACTTATGAAAAGCTTTTGATACAGTCAACCATGGCACGTTACTTCAAGACTTGGAAGGGTCCTCCCTTCCTTCAAGTCGCAAATTATCTGTCTTCACCACCAGTAGTCACCATAGTATTCTACGCCGATGACTGCACGATAATGGCCACCGGTCCTGGCCCACCCATCAGTGAGCTATGTAATAAAATAATCAACTAACTCCCTGATCTCTCCAGTTGTATAGCCCGGCAAAACCGTACATCGTCACTGACCAAATCAACGGCGAACTTATTTGCAACATGGACACGGAAAATGTCGACGATATTGAACATCCACGTCGGTGGCATTACTCTACCGACTGTCTCACACCCAACAATACTGGATGTGACGTTCAATCAGGATCTGCATTCAGGCGAGCACGCATTGCAATTGTACTTAAAATCCAGAGCCTTAATAAAATTCTCTAATCTCTTGCCCTCAGCATTTGGGGTAAAGACAAAGAAACGCTCATTACCACTTTCAAAGCAATTGACCGGCCGATTGCATGCTATACGTCCCGATAAGGTCGCCGATCCTAAAGGTGCCCTCAGAACCGCTACGGGCTGTATTCTTATGTTCACAGAACACCAACTACACAATGAGGCGACAGTACTCCCCATTAGGGAGAGAAATGAAATGCTGAACAAACAGTTTCTGTTGAGTACCCAAAAACTTGGGCATCAAAACGGACACCTGATTGAAAAGGCTACACCTCCCAGGGGCTTAAGGGGTCATCTCCGTAAGCATTATGAGGAAATAGCGCACCTGAGAACACAGCCAATCAGCCCAGGCAAGTCCTCAGTGATATATATACCAGGAAATTCCCGGCGAATATGGTTATTAAAGAAAAATGCCCAGAACTCACAGAAGAGGAACGCACTCTCCCTAGGAAAACGCGCGTCACTGTAGTTCAACTTCGATCTGGGTACTGTAACAGGTTAAACTCTTACCTATCCAGAATCAACCCCGACATACGAAATGTATGTCCTGCTTGCAATGTGTCCCTATATGACACCAACCATCTCTTTAACTATATTATAGAACCAACGCCTCTAATACCCCTCTCACTTTGGTCCACCCCTGTTGAAAATGAATGTTTCCATGGACTCCCGTTAGAGTATATTGAGGACAATTTGTGATCGGTCGCGCCAATTGGATGGGGCGACGCACTGCTACAAAAACAACCACATTGAACCTTCTACTCCTAAGGTGCCAATAACATAGGTCATAATTTTTAAGGGATTTTTCAGATTAAGCGAACAAACGTTTTTAACACAATTGACACCATCAGCTAAACCAAACCTAATGGTGAGTCTTTAAATTTATTAAGGTTCTGTAAAAAACTTAATTTTACTCGATATTTATTATTTACATAAGTTTAGAACCTCTTTTATACATATTTTTATTCGTCCAATTCATTAAGTAATTATCAGTCTAGTAGTGTGAAAAAGCTGCCTTCTAATTCAAAATCATTTTCTTCGTTAGGTGCCGACATCTTATCTTTGAATTCATTGAAAAATTTACCATCCGAATTCTCATTCCAAGTGAGCACATCTGATGATTTATTAACAAGCACCTCGTGATATTTCGGTTGAGGATATATACACTAAGTATACGATTATGTGTGGGGCTTCAAGCCATAACGTCCCTCAAAAAATTTAAATATTTGTTGCTTGCTCGTAAAATTGTTGAACACCAAGCGCAGCTTCCTTTTCATATGACTGCTCCACATAAATGTAAGATGGTGATGAAAACATTGAGTATGTATGTGATCACCAGCCGTGTGGCAATATCCAACCATTGCTGCACACATTCCATCGATGTTTTGGCTTCCCCGCAGTGTTCGTCAAAAAGTGTAGGATTTGAAGGTAAACCTTGTGCCATTACATCATCAGCCTATGTTTGTGCATGCAAATTTTTAGCGTCTTGCCAGGTGCGAACATTGCCATTAACAATAAGTGGTTTTGGATGAATTTCTTTACTTCAGCCATAGCGTTAATATTAGGAGGATCTGATACTTCAGCCATATGCTTTAGAAATTGCCCATGATTGCGGACAGCCACAATTCAAATCCATGCGATCCATATATGGATATATTAACTGGGCTGCTAAGGAGAATTCATGCGCATCGCACGCAGCGAAATGTGATATATTATCACGCGCCTTTTTATACTTTTCATGAAAATGAAATGGTATATTAACTTTGGCACGAATCTCAAAATTGTAAGTCCTTAAAGGAAAATAGATAGACTCCACCATTAAGTATACTGAAATAATCAGGATGAAGAGCTGAGTTTATTTAGCCATATCCGTCTGTCCATCTGTCTCTTTGTATACAAACTAGTCCCTCAATTTTTGAGATATCTTGGTAACCTTTGGTGCGCGGGTGTATTCAGGTGTCCGATTAGACTTTTGTCGGAACCGGCCGGATCGGACCACTATAGCATATATCTCCATACAACCGATTTTCAGAAAAAGAGGATTTTTGTCATATTTTCCTCAATTTATCAGATTGAAGCTTCAAAGTTCACCATATACTTTCGTATATTGCTCATATTGCTGTCTGGAAAAATGGATGATATCGGTCGTATATATAGTATATATCCCCCACACCCGATTGTTCACATAAGAAACTTTTCCTAAGTACTGCCCTATTTTAAGAGCTAGGCTTCCAATTTCAACGAATGCTTACGTATATAGTATATATTGTTGTCTGAAAAAATCATAGAGATCGGTGGTATACATAGTATATATATGGTGGTATATATAGTATATATATATATATTTTTTCGCAATTTCAGCCCCATTTTAACAGCTAGAAGCTTCAAATTTTACCAAATGCTTACGTGTATAGCATAAGCTGTGTCTGAAAAAATCATAGAGATTGGTGGTATATATAGTATATATCTCATACAACCGATTTTTCAGATTAGAAACTTTTCGCAATTCCTGCCACATTTTAACAGCTAGAAGCTTAAAATTTCACAAATTGCTTACGTATATAGCATATACCTATATATCTCAACAACCGATTGTTCAGATAAGAAACTTTGCGCAATTTCTGTTCCATGTTAACAGCTAGAAGCTTCAAATTTCACCAAATGCAAACGTATATAGCATATTGTTGTCTGAAAAAATTATAGAGATTGGTGGTATACATGTATATTATATACCCCATATAAACTGTCATTTTATTCCTGTTTTACGGCTAGAAGCTTCAAATTTCATCAAATCTTACGCTTACATCATATATTGTTGAAATATGTGATTCGTAGTCATAGTTTTTACATGCAGACCACAAAAAACGTGAAACATTGCATCCTCACACAAAGTATCTACCTATTTTTTATTTATCTTAAAAATCGTTTAGGTATGTACATCTGTTCACTATATATTTCTTATCTTATACATCCGATTATTTGGAGATTACGAACGGGATAAGATTATTGTTCAGCCCCATTCATGAAAGAAGGCTGTGCCGAAGACTGTCCCGTCCTCACTTGTTACTATTTATAAATGAATCAGCAATGATCATTGGTGTCAATGCCAGTTTCACACCATGTTGACTAAGAAGCTGCCTGAATTCAAATTTGCTAAATCGCACCGTTGGCGCGCTGACTTTGTAAATTCATGTTATGTGTTCTTTTCAGTGTTAAAAACATTTAAAATATTGTAACGAATTTACTTGCAAATTCTCTTATTTGCCCTTTTGCTAGGTTCGTATCGCTAAACTGTTGAATAAATAACTCCAATATTTAATAATGGAAAAATGGCCTTTATTAAAATACTTCACAATAACACCCAAACTGTGCAACGAATAGCTTAATAACCAAACTGATAGCTCAAATGAAATCCTACTATTCAAAATAATACTGCTATAGCTCGCTAGATAGCGCTTAATCGAAACTGCTTGACAGCTCAAATCAAACTGAGTTCCAGCGCCTCTACATCTGCGGCCTTTTATACTCTCTGGTTTCCTCGTTCGCATCTTCTAGAATCTACTCGCATTGTCCATGAGCTCTCAAACTTCTCAGCTATAACTAAAATTCACGATTTTATAGCTTCTCTCATCCCCATGCTTGTATGTGTGAGCGACACTTCCACAATTATAATTGCCTACATTTAGGAGCATCTCAAATAAGATATCTGCATATGGTTGTGCCTTGCTTCTCAGCTGCGTGTACCTACATATGTGTATACATAATGATTGATTCGTTTATGTAGATACAAGTGACTGTCTGCTTTATTGTTGTTGTGACTTTATTTACTTAGCATCAGACTAGGGATGTGAGTATCACTTAGTGTCACTCATAGTCGTCACACTGCCCTCCACCTAAGTCTGATCGTCCCGAGCAGACAAATCTCCCGATTTAAACGCTGCTAGCATCTCCAATTGAAACACTCTTCTACATCGAGGTTTCCCAATGGTTTATATGCGGTAGATGGTGTCACTGATCTTCTTCACAACTTTGTACGGGCCTTCCCAGCTGCACCGAAACTTGGATGGAACACCTTTCTGTCGGTGGTGGTTGTATAGCAGTACCAAATCTCCCTCTCGGAAACCTTCTGAATTATTTTCCTTGTCGTACCTGTATTTCATCTTACTACTCATTATCCCGGATCGTTCCCTCGTACTCTGCTGCTGAGCCAATGAACTACTTCGTAGAGCTTGCGCTTGACGGATTGGTTTCGCATACTCAGCATCGTTCCCACATTTCACAACAGTAGTGCGCTTTGGCTTGAAACTACCCTCGCATTTTTTCTGGGAAATTCGTTGCTTCGGTGTTGTGCGTCCATTAGGTTTTGTCAATGCCAGTCTTTTTCCCGCAGGTACTTTTAATTTCGCTTTATTTGTCCCATTCGATCCATCAACCTTTACCTTTGACTTTCGTGGGTTTTGTCGCCTTTTCTCCACCAGTACTCGATTACTGCTGAAACCTTTTTCCAAACTGAAGTTAAGTGGCACATCCTGGTTCTTATAGCGCATAATTTTTCTCCGCATATCGTTCCTGATGTCATGGTCAACCAAGAAGTCCACTCCCAATATGACTTCATCAACAATCTCCGCCACAACGAATTTGTGTAAAACCATGACCTTCCCAATTAAGACTTCACAGATCACTTCTCCCCGGACTTGGTTATACTCGCCAGTGACCGTACGCAACCTCGCTCCAGGTAACGGTTTTACTCTCCTGTTGACCAAGTCAGATCGGATCAAGGAATGAAATGCGCCCGGATCTACAGTCAGTACACGCTCCTTGCCATCCACATTCTCTCTGACGGTAAGACTGCTTGATTTCCTTCCAATTTGCGACACAGATATCACAGGACATTCAATAGCCGGGGCAAGCTTTCGTTCTTTACATCCGACACGCTCTTGCTCATTTCCGCCAGCTTTGCGTTTACGGCCAGCCACATTGATGGAACTATTAGGACCAAGATCGCAATGACGTGCAATGTGACCTGGGTGGCCGCACTTGAAACATTTAATAACTCCGGCATTCTTCTGTTGAGATCCCTTCAGTGCTTCCAAAATTGTGTCTACCCACTCTGGCCTTTCTACTACCACACGGCGTGCTTTGGAAACTGGCTTACACAGAAGCGACGCTGTTTCCTGAATTAGAGCATGCAATACCGTTTCAGCAAATGTTAGTTTTGGATTCGCATATGTAGCCCGCTTCGTTTCCACATCTCGTATGCCATTTATAAAGCTCTGAATCTTTGCCCTTTCAGTGTATTCCACGGGTGCGTCCGCATTTGCCAAATGAGCCAACTTTTCAACATCTGAAGCAAACTCTTGCAAAGTCTCATTAGCTTTTTGGTAACGGTTTTGCAATTCTATTTGATACATCTGTTTCCTGTGTTCGCTTCCGTACCTTCGTTCTACAGCAGCCATCAATGCGTCATAACTGTTCCGTTCGTACTCTGGAATAGTCTGTAAGATTTCCGCGACAGCCCCTTTCAGTGCCACGAACAGAGCTGCAACTTTATCTTCAGCATTCCATTGGTTCACGCTGCGGTCTTCTCAAACTGTAGCTTAAAGACCTGAAAAGGAACAAAACCGACAAAGGATGATGTCTTTACCTTTGGATTACTCGCTGCAACTGTTGGGCGATTTATTTGCAACTCCTGTATACGACCTCTCAAACTTCTATCTCGGCATCCATTTTGTCCTCGAGCTGTACAATTTTTGGATTCTGTGCTTCTAACTGCGAAGACATTTGTGCCACCTGCAATGATAAGCGCTCTTCTTATGCTTCCATCTTGGATGTAATCTGTGTCGACATTTCTGAAATACGCGTTTCTTGTGCTTCAATCTTCGATGTTATTTCTGACGACATTTCTGCAATACGGGTCTCCTGTGATTTCATCTTGGATGGCATATATGTTTTCTGTTCTTCCAGTTGAGTTTCCATCTTGGATGTTATACGTGTCTCCTGTGATTCCAGCTGAGATGACATGTTGGTGGATATTTGTGATGACATTTCGGACATTTGTGCCGATATTGCAGCCAATATCATGTTCACGTGTGTGTTCGCCATTGTCTGCGGTGTTTTATTTTTCTCTTCAATTTTTGCTGTTGTCTCATCCTCATCAGGATAAAAGACATACTCGTCTACATCAATTCCTCCTGCTTCCATTGCCTGTCGTAGCCGTGCCTGAAGTTCGAGTTTAACGCCGCTTGTATTCAATCCACGGCTCTCCAACTCCTTCTTCAGTTGCTGGATCTTCAATTCACTGAACTTTGCCATGTCCTTGTTGTCTTCTGACACCAATTGTAACGAATTTACTTGCAAATCCTCTTATTTGCCCTTTTGCTAGGTTCGTATCGCTAAACTGTTGAATAAATAACTCCAATATTGAATAATTAAAACACTTCACAATAACACCCAAACTGTGCAACGAATAGCTTAATAACCAAACTGATAGCTCAAATGAAACTCTACTATTCAAAATAATACTGCTATAGCTCGCTAGATAGCGCTTAATCGAAACTGCTTGACAGCTCAAATCAAACTGAATTCCAGCGCCTCTACATCTGCGGCTTTTAAGATGTCTGCATATGGTTGTGCCTTGCTTCTCAGCTGCGTGTACCTACATATGTGTATACATAATGATTGATTCGTTTATGTAGATACAAGTGACTGTCTGCTTTATTGTGTTGTGACTTTATTTACTTAGCATCAGACTAGGGATGTGAGTATCACTTAGTGTCACTCATAGTCGTCGCAATATGTATATGTGGCCTTTGTTCAGTTTGTAATTCAAGATAATTACATTTATTTACATTTTCCTATTTTGGTTATGCTCTTTATTTCGACACGCCAACTTCTAAATAAATGTCAAATTCTTCTTATGATTTGTTTGTAACACAATTTCAGAGTTGGCCACTTTTTAATATCAAATGGCGCCAGTGTCGCTCAATGTACCGTTCTCCATAAAAATACGTGCAATCTACTCATAATGCATACGCTTGTGTTAAACTCATCTATATGAAAAATTTCTTATATGACGGAGCTATTAGAAAATGATTTTGTGTTAAAAGTTCTACCGCCAGCATTATTTTAAATACAGCCCAATTGTAAATATTCCCTCGGAATTTTGTTCTCGCGGATTTTTTTGTTCCCGCAGAAAATTCCTTGTATCAAATTTGCTAAGAACTCTTCCGTTGCTTATTTACATATATGTGATCTGGAATCATGAAACGACCCTATTTTGCGAAAATACCGTTCTTCACTTTTTGAGTGATTCTTATATGAACCGGTCTTTCTAATGGAACAAACCGCAGTTTTTTATCTTTCTTAGTTTTTTTTCTTATTATTGAATTGTCATAGGGTTCTGAACTGTATTTCAAGTTTCAAGCTTGTAGCTTATCGGGAAGCTAATTAAATTTTAATTACAAAATTCGCTCACAACGACCAGCCGCTACACAGAGTCAAGCTAAACAAAAACTTTAAACACGTTTTTCTCGAGAACTTGTTTTCGCACAATAGGGTCGTTTCATGATTCCGGGTCACTTTTGGACTGTAACAAAGTTTTGTGGTAGAATTTTAATGTATTTAAGAACAAGTTTGTACAAATTAGCTTTTTTTCGTATAAGAAAGAGTAAACTTAAACTATTTTGATGCATTCCCTTTAATTCAACATGTGAAAAAACTCCTAAAAATAGCAGAGAATCACATTCAAAATACCTACTTTTCTCCATTAACCGGTTTTCCCTTACTCGAAAATTGCTCAGAATAAGAGGAAGGGAAGAAGTGAAAAAACTCACTAGGATTTCTTATTTAGAATCCGAGGAATGGGAGAAGGGAAAAAACTTGCAAGGAACTTTTGTTTAGAATTGGGGTGATATTGAAAACTCCAATTTATAGCGCAAACTTGGTTTTCTTAAGGAACATTACATCAATACGACTTAGAAGTATTATAAGTTTCCATTTTGTAACAATGGTAACTTTTTTATCACATTTAATAAGGTAACACAAGTTAACAACGGTATTATTGAATTTTGCCAGGTGCTAGTTATCGGTGATCATTTTAAACGAAATATTTATATCATTTCTCCAGAAACCAAATCTCGTACCTATTTGCTTGTTGAATGCGACTAAAACTTGCAACCCTTTATGATTTTAAATATTTTTAGTATATAGGCAAGAAATAGCATTTAAACTTCCAATTCTGTATCTGATGTTGAATTGGGAAATTGAATAGCCTTCGAGCCGATAACTCCTAAACCTTCCAGCGTGACAAAATGAGCAGCTAAACACCACAATACTTTTGGAACTAACTGGATCTTAACCCTTCGTTTAGCGGTGAATAAATCCAACACATCTTAGCGTTGTCGTCTGGCCAAAAGAAATTTGACACTTTGAACTTTATCCACAAATATTTGAATTTTTATTTAAAGAAAACTCCTCGCACACTGTGATTACCCAGAAATAAGGTTGAATTTTTATTGATACATTTTGAAATCAACACGAACTATAAGGTCTTATAGGTTTAAAAATATGTTCGTCTAGCCAGATGACAGGGCTAAAATGTGACATAAATAACTTTGATGCAAAAAAAAGATAAAATAAAAAGTAAAAATACCGATTTCCAAATTATTTCAGCAGTAAAGTTATTCACGAAAATAAAGCCTTCTCGTCTGGCCAATTGCCACAATCTATCGGAGGGTTAAGGATGTGTAAGAAAAAGTGATTATCTATGTAACATACAAAAAGTAACACTTTAAAATTGTATACAAGGCAGCCTTAATAAACAACTTTCAAATTAATAATTTTCGTATGGTAAGTCGACATATGTATTCCTACAGAACAAAAATACAGTGAGTGGCAAGTGTAACTCACATAAATCAAATCAGTATGATTGTTTCATTTGACATCACTTGTATTAATCGCAACTAATAACAAAAATCGAAAAGTGTTTGATATACGACCGATAGTCCGTTGGTTCGTCAACAATCAACGAAAGTTTGCTTGCCACTAATATCTGATTTTTTAGTGCTTCCTTGCAGCTAACTTGCCTTTGTTTTGCGACATTTTAATAATATAATAGTTTTTGAACCCGTGCGAGAAAGGGCAGAAAAGTATAAAAATTGTGGCTATTTGCCCAAAAAGGACCGAAATTGAAAAAACGGTACCAGCGGATCAAAAAGGTTTAGACAGAACTATTTTTGGAAATGGACTAAAGTGAAAACCGTGCGGATATGTATATAATGTGGCGAATGTTAGCAATTTCGATGCGGTACTGTGCTGCTAGTAAATAAATGCACAACAACAGCAAAGTGAGCAGCCACAAATGTGTATATACCATGTAAACAGCAAAGCAAGCTGCCACACACACATGTAAACCGCTAAGCTAACAGCAAAGAGAATATTTGTATAAATTAAGCAGGGACTGCCCTCATTGCTTTTGAATGTATGAAAACATTTTATTTGAATCAATTTTTAATTTATAATTTTATTTAATAATTTGGAAAAAATTTAAACAACGTGACATTAGGACGGACAAGGCGACAAGGGGGTTTACCCCGGGCCCGTGGTTTCTGCGGGGGCCCAGGGCTTAGAGGTACTAAGACATTTTTTTAATTCAGGAGAGTCTTTAGTTGTTTTATGTGCAATTTTTAAGCCGAATTTTAAAAGCAACGAATATCTGCATTTCGTTTTAATATTATAGTGAAGTGTGAAAAATAAAAATCTATATATATAAAAGAAAGGCCAAAATGTGTGTTAGTTGGTCGCCGGTGTCTGAACAGATGCGTCGGTCGATTTTGTTCAAACTTTCACACAAGTTGCGTATACCTCAGGCGGTTGTTATTAAATAGGTTTGGTTGCGATCGTGGTACAGGGTCTCGCGATATAGGCCGAAACGTGGACCCGGCTACCACTACCTTCGTGAACGTCACTAGAAGCTCTATGTATATCTCCGAAGGCTTTCTAACGGATTTTTTTTGTCGCGCTATACTGTCTAGCACTACCAGAGAAACACCTTGAAATGTTAGGGAGTAACTATTGGGCCAAGCATGCCGATCTCGAAATTATAAGCATTTCAAGTGGATATTATTGCGTAACTTATGGATAAAAATAGTATAATCCTACATAATTTAAATTTCACAAGGCCCTGGATACCTTTTTGTTAAAATGTAGACCAAAATTTGCAGACGTTTGTGTTCGAAACATTGATTTCAATATTCTTCGCTAACCCAAAGCGATATTTTAGAATGAAAGTCGACCGATTTTAGGTGAAAGATGTTAAGGTTATACACTCAGTTCAAACTGTTGTTTTCCGGCCTTTTGGTACAAGAATTCATTATGAATAACCGCGTAGCTTCAGTTTTCAAACTAGTTCGACTGTCCACTACGTTAGAGTAGTAGCACACCCGGTCATATGTTCGACTGTCTGGGTAAAACTTTTGCTTCACCACTTTTAGTGTTCTTGCGAAGGACAAACCCTCACCTGGTAAATATATGTGCCTACGTATTCACATATGTAACAGGAGCCAAAACGTGTAGGTGATATTTAAACTTGGTTGATAGGCTAGAATCACTGTGATTCACTCCAAGGGACTAGTTTTGGATAGGGCCGCCATCCTTAGGAAATGTCAAACCGGGAGACTTGGGTGTTGAAGGATGAAGTGTGAAAATCAAAATTTACATTTCAGACGCTATTGTATAGTTTCGAATATAAACAACAGATGTTTGAATGTAAGCCCAAGTGATTTTTCAAACCGTTTTCATGCGTACATATATCCTCAACTTAAGTATGAGGTAAGAAACATTTCAAAGGAGTGTTTATGCCCCTAGAACCTACTAAAGGATTTTGCATCACTGATTTCGCTCATTCCTTCAGCCAATCGCAATGTAAATTTTTTTTTTTTCAATCGGCACTTTTTGGGTAATTTGCTTTTTTAACAACTTTATTATAAAACTTTTCTTTTAGTGTTTTGCTTCAATAACTTGGTGATTTGGGTGATGCAAAGTCCGTGTTAAGCTGACATTGAAAGCGCCTGTTTTTTTTTTTAATAACTTATGAACAGTTAGAAGGAGTTAAATTTCGCAATTAGTTTCTTATAAGTGGCAGTGATGCGCAACCGTTGATAAAACTTTCGACCATATCCGACCAATTTTCGACATGAACAATAAATGGCCTAAACAGACTTAAACGAGTAGAAAACAGGGTTGAGTCATTTTGAAATGAAACAAATCAAAATAAAAAATAAAAAATTATTCATCATTTTAAATTTTCTTATTGATGAATAAAAAGTTATTTTCTATTCAAACATTTCTTGAATAATGAATAACATTTTCTCGTTATTCAAAATATTCTAAGTGATGATAACCGCCCATTCTTATTTTTGCAAATTTTGAATAAAGAGTTGAGTTATTATTCATTATTTAGAAAATGTGGAATAACAATAAAATTTTAGTTTTTATTCAGTTATTCAAAAATAAACCATCGAGATGCCCTGAAAATAACCCATATGCTAACCATTTCGCGTGTAGTTCTGAAGCTTCTTAGGGTAATATTGAGATGATTTTGGGGAGTATTCGCGGGGTGTTTTGGGGGCCGTTTGAGGGTAATTTCTGGGACACCCTGGGGATCCTCCCGGGGTCTATTGGGGTCCATTCCAGGGGCTCCCTCGCGATCCTCCTAGGGTTTTGGGGTCCTTTGGGGATGGCTTTTGCGACTCCGGGATGATTTTGGGGACTCCCTCGGGGTCATTTGGGGGTCATTCCGGGATGATTTTGGGGACTCCCTCGGGGTCATTTCGGAGTCATTCCGGGATGATTTTGAGGACTCTCGAGGTCCTCCCGGGGTCATTCATGGTCATTTCGAGATATTTTGGGGACTCCCTCGGGGTCATTTCGGGATGGTTTTGGGGACTCCCTCGGGGTCCACCCGGGGTCATTCGTGGGCCATTCTGGGATCTTTTTGGGGACTCCCTCGGGGTCATTTGGGGATCATTTCGGGATGGTTTTTGGGAGTCCCTCGGGGTTATTTCGGGATGGTTTTGGGCACTCCATCGGGGTCATTTCGGGATGGTTTTGGGGACTCCATCTGGGTCTTTTGGGGATCATTTCGGGATGGTCTTGGGGACTCTCTCGGGGTCATTTGGGGATAATTTCGGGATGGTTTTGGGGACTCCCTCGGGGTCCTCCCGGGGTCATTCGTGGGTCATTCCGGGATCTTTTTGGGGACTTCGTCGGTGTCATTTCGGGATGGTTTTGGGGACTCCATCGCGGTCCTCCCGGGGTCATTCGTGGGTCATTCCGGGATCTTTTTGGGGACTCCCTCGGAGTAATTTCGGGGTCATTCCGGGATCTTTTTGGGGACTCCCTCGGGGTTATTTGGGGGTTATTCCGGGATCTTTTTGTTGAATCCCTCGGTCTTTGGTAATGAATTATCGCACTTTTTCGGTTTTTCAAAATTTTCGGTATCGAAAAAGTGGGCGTGGTTATAGTCCGATATCGTTCATTTTAAATAGCGATCTGAGATGAGTGCTCAGAAAACTACATACCAAGTTTCATCAAGAAACCTCAAAATTTACTCAAGTTATCGTGTTAAAGGACGGACGGACGGACGGACGGACGGACGGACATGACTCAATCAAATTTTTTTCGATGCTGATGATTTTGATATATGGAAGTCTATATCTATCTAGATTCCTTTATACCTGTACAACCAACCGTTATCCAATCAAACTTAATATACTCTGTGAGCTCTGCTCAACTGAATATAAAAATTACACAACATCGTGTTATACAACATCTTTCAGTCAAATTTCTAACAAGTTACATAACATTGGTTATAAACTGTTTGTAACACGTTTTGTTGCTGGTGTGGATGCACCTTTAGATTTTGGTGCCATCAGCACTGCTTGAAGATCCACTGTGAAAACATTTTGTTCTGAATCTTTATCATTTTGTTCTTCTATTATTGCCTACTTCCGACGGAGTAACGGGCACATATTTTGCATTGATCCTTCTTTAGTGTAAACAAACTGAGATTTCTGCTTTCAAATTCAGAATGAAATTGTGAAAGCGAAAGTGGCCGTATGTTGTGAGCTTCACACCAATTATTTGAACAAAAATCATAAATATGTATATATTATTTTGAATTCCATTCTGGCAAGAGATATTTTTTTCGCGTTCCAGAACGGCAGTAATGAGATTCCATTGAGGGAAGGTTGTCAAAAAATAATGTCAAAGCTTTTTTTCATCTGATTGGTTTGTAGTTGTTTTTTTGGCATAATGCTGTGGCCGCTCAAAGGCTTCTTGACCCAGTTAAGAACAACCCGTCGACCAATATTCAGAGTGTTCAAAAAAAACTTCTGCACAAGCGCACATTTTCATTATTGACTTTGAAATGGTATTTCAATCTGCGAACTCTTCTGGATACAACAGGATCGGTACGATTGCGTGGATGAGAAGGTTTTACACAATGTCCCACATACTCACATATATTTTTTTTGCTTTCAATCCATGTCCTAGAAATGTTTGAATATTTCCTGCATCCTTTAAGCATCAGTAACGCTTCCGCATTTCATGGCAGCTTTTCCACTTCTTTGTTTGCAATTACACCTTGCTTTAATGATTTGGATTCTTTGTACCTTTTGTAATTCCACACCCCAACTTCCTTCCGTTTTCCATGGAAGCTCATGCCTTTTTCTCGCCGGTTTTTATTAGATATTTGAATCCATGCGCTGTTTTACCCTTGCTTTCTTTTCTGTCGATTTTTAGGGGTGATCGGTATATTGAAAGAATCATCAGATCACTTTTGAATCCATACGGCACCAGTCCAACTACTCCATCAACAGATTCAATTCCATAATTGTCATCATCGGTGCACTGAAGGCAGACACATGCTGCATAGTTGTTGTCATTATTTTCGTCAGTATTAATCGCATTCTTCTATTAAATAATATTTTGTGTAGAAAGTTCTTTGTTGCATTAAGTAATACCTTTTTCAAATCAAACAATAACTCAAGCTATTAATTTAGTGCAGTTTATGTACATCACAACAAAACACGTGCGATTTCACCTAGCGCTCTTTTTGACAACAGCTGACTTAGCACTTTTGCGCGTTTTTTTGACAACAGATGACTTAGCACTTTTGCACATCATTGCCAGAAGAAAGGAAACAATTTTGTTTCCATTTTTTCATCTTGCAATCTATATGGTCAATTCTCCGCGAGCTCTCAGTTTTGCTAACCCAAATTTTGAAAAAAAATATTTGATTTTCAAATATTGTCAATGATTTTTCTATGAGTTCTTATAGCTAAAAAGCATTCGAAAAGTGGACGAGCTACAGCTTTTAATTACCGTTCTTGATACTGAAACCTGCTACGGTTGTGACATTACACGCGTGCCATTTTGACAATAAATTGCTAATTAAAAAAAGCTAGTATGACTCGCAAGATTTTCCATAAAATTCTAAAGTTATGTCAGCTAACTTTAAAGAAAAATAGTACAATAGACGGTACTTGACTTAAAACTACAAAAATACAAGTGCCACGGTTATGACACGATTTTTTGATACGTACCGTTTTCCAGTTCTTCAGAGTTTAAAAGTGGATGTTAGTTATTTTAAGACAGCAAACATTAACATGGAAATATGCGGGGACAATTGCTGATCAAAATTCGCACTCACATGTCAAAAACCAGTGTGCAAAAAAGCAGTACCAACCTAACGATTTGAATAACATATTTTACTAAAAACTCATGGATACTTTTCAAAATCAAATTACAAAGCGAAAACAGAAATGTTATCATTTAAACATTTAATATTGCAGATAAAGTCGAGTATTTAATATAATGACAGTTTATTACTCGTGTAATTACAGATTAAAAAAGTTACCACCTAAAATGTTATGAAAAATGTGGTTGCGATGACATGCCACGGTTGTGACATTTGTAGCGTATTATGAACTATAACTTCATAAAACTGATGACCAGGCAATAAAATTCAACATGAAACATTAAAATTAACATAATCTTAACTCAATTACATAACTTAATTCATAGAAAATGCTTTAACCCTCTAATGCATGAATATTTTTTTGGCTTCAAAAAATTTAAATAGATTAATTTCATGTATCTGAACTCGAATTTGCTAATATTTTTTTAATTTGACTTTTCGTTTTCGGGAAATAATTAAAAAAGTGCAGTCCGCCTCGAGGCGGAGCCATGCATCAACGCCTAGATAGTTATAAAAAAGAAAACAGCAATATATTTCGAATGTTGAACATTTTTCAGAGATTTATTTCAAAATTGTTTTTATTGTTTAGTGTGGAATTCTATAAAACATTGTTTTGTTGTAGAGTCACATAAATTTACTTCACATTTTACACCAAAGCCTTGGGTTTCTGATTTACAACCTGGATACTTGCACATTTTCTTTCCGGATATATCTAAAAACTTGCACCAATGTCCTGATTGGTCATAGCGAATGTCAATCGGTGGCATGTACGCCTTTTTCGCCTTTGGCTGAGGGGAAGCTAAAGGGGGGCGACCACGTTTCGTAGACGGAGTTCAACACATCCAAGATAATACTTCTGCAACTTCTCTTCTGAACTCAGGTAGGGTATACTGCTTTTCATTTGGATTTCGATGCAACCTCTTGTACAATATACATATAAGAATTAACCATAGCCACATCTAGTAAATGATAGAATAAGCGAGTTGTCCACTTTTTAGTCTTCATTCGAATATGGTATCGTCCGATAAGTCCATCTAATAAGTCGACTCCACCCATATGTTTGCTGTATTCTTCGATTATTTCTGGGCAGCTTATATCAATTCTTTCTTTGTTTTTTCGATCCCAACGTGTTATTGTTGAGGGGTATGATGCGCTCTGGCGACTTATAAAGGGTTCTGTTCCCACATAACTAGAAATAGAAAGAATACAAACTGGCCTTGTATCGTCGGGCAGAACATTGCTTACTTCCACGCCACAAACTGCTAGAACATACTCTTCGGAAAAGCCACGACTTACATTACAGTATAAAGTTTAATGTTCGGAACGCGATTTCCCCGCACTGCTCCCAATCCGTTAATTCCGCGGCTTTTCAAATAAACTAGTAGTCCTACTGATGTGTGTAAATTATCGAAATATACAATGTGATTTATATTGTTGGGTATGTTTTTTGACAATCTTACAACGACGTCCGAAGCAGCTTCTAGATCAGGACAGTCAGGAAACACTTTATTGTTCCCAGCGCTGCCATATAATTCGAAATTGTAAGAAAACCCCGTATAGTCGCAGATAATAAATAACTCCGATCCCCAGTTATGGGGTCTAGGAGAAGCATCCGCGCTTGCGGCAATACTAGAATTTTCAGACGACGACGCCCATAATCGCTTAAATTAAAGTTCACATCAATTCCGTCTCTCAAGATTTCTGTTGAATTTAGCAATTCTTTAAATAAAGATACTTCTGGTAGATCAAAATCAAAATCCGCAATGCTATCTTCATCCGTGTCACACTCATCCTCCGAAGAGTCATTGTCAGACGGTAATTGTTCACCAAAATTGTGTATTTCGTCATCTGGTAAGTGTTTAGTATTTGATCGGAACATTTCTAATAATACAGCGAAAATTTAAACAAATCGTAAAGTAGTAACGTGGCCTTTTCCAGCAAATGCTACGAAAATAAACACACATATCTGCATGGGCCGCCGCAAGGCGGGGTTATTTAAATTCAATTTACTTACCTTTTTATTATCAATATTTTCAAAAATAATGCTTCTTATGTATAAATAATACTATTTAAATCCGTATTCAATTTTTTATTCCGCTTTCCAGCACCTCAAACTATTTTTAATTTTTTTTATAAAAAAGCAAAATGCAGCGCAAACAATTAAAACCACGCGAATTGGATCAACCGCAACTTCAAACTGATATAAGCTCAAAGCCAACATTTGAATTGACAAAACTAATAGCACAATAGACATTCTGCACAGGCTTGTATAAAATTTGTTTAAAAAATTTTAAAACTTTTATATTAATTAAATGATTTTGTATTGCCCGTCCAAAGGCGGGACTATGCACTAGGGGGTTAATATATTTCAAATTTCGAAAAGACACAAAACTGTAAGCTCGCGGAGAATCGCCCATATAGTTTAAATTTATTTTTCGTACTGCATTAAAAACTAAATTTTTATAAAAAGTTGACGTAGCACCTATTCTTATGAAGCTGACGATATATGATCTGAAAAATCAAATCTATATAATAATAATAATAATAATAAATCTTATAAAATAAAGTCGCCATGTATGCACATAATTTCACACAGAATGCTCCGATTTTAAAACGGTTTTTTGCATTTGAAAGCTTAGCTACGTGAGATGGTACAGTTAATATAACTTGAAGATATATATTATAGGGGCTGGCAAATTACCAAAATGTAGTAAAAAATCATAAAATTGTTGTTAACACAGCTCTAACTCATAACCGGATGAATGGATTTAAAAAATTCTACTTTTCAGTAAAACTTTGAAATATTTACCTTCGTTTTGCATAAAAAAAAATACTTGATTCCTTTCTTATATCAGCCAAATTTTTTAAATAAAAGTAACATTTTTTACCAAAAAATTCGTGCGTGTGATTGTTCGGTGTCAACTGTGCGAGCAAATTACTTTTGAGTGAGGCATGATGCGACACATACGTAAATACATAGCATTCGCTGCGTTATTTAACTTCGGCCGTAGGTTTATAGGTATGTACTATGTATTTTCATATCAGCTTCACATACATATGTAGGTACATACACAAATAATAATAAATGGTTAAGAATGCATACATCTCTTGAAAAATACTCTTTCGTTAAAAATGTTGAACATTTCCTTAAAAATCTTAAACAAAAGTTTTATTTTTTGGTATTTTTGCATGTATCAGTATCACTACGTAGTATAAAACAGAGTCGCTTTTTCTGTCCCTATGTCCCTTTGAATGCTCAAACCTTTAAAACTACGCAGCGGATATTGATGCGCTTTTTTTTTTTTTAGTAGATAGAGGGATTGAAGAGGAAGGTTTATATGTATAATAACATCCATCAAATAGTAGAGAAATGCTGTTATTTTTGAAGTTTCTAATGTGATGTATATATATAAAAGAAAGTGGTGATAGTTTTTATAACTCAAGAACGGATGAACAGATTTGGCTGAAAATTGGTGGAGGGGTAGCTTATAACCAGGAGACAGACATAGGATACTTTTATCCCGTTCTGGCTAGGGTCTTGAGATCAAAACGTGGACTTGGGTAATCCTGGGATATGTTTGTCCAATATGGGTATCAAATGGAAGCTGTTTATGAGTACTTTGACACGGGATATTTTCGAACCCGTGGGTGACTAGGGTTTCGAAATATAGGCCAAAACGTGGACGCGGGTACTCCTAGAATGTGTTTATAGAATATGGTTAACAAATGAAAGCTTTTGATGAGTGCTTTAGTAGAGGGTAGTTTTCATACGTATTGGGGACTAGGGTCTCGAGATTGAGGCCAAAACGTGGACCCGGGTACCCCTAGAAAGTGGTAATACAACATGGATAACAAATGAAAGTTGTTGCTGAGTGCTTTGGTACATGATAATTTTTATACCTATGTATTTGTGACTAGGGTATCGAGATTGAGGCCAAAACGTGAACCCGGGTACCCCTAGAAAGTGGTAATACAACATGGATAACAAATGAAAGTTGTTGCTGAGTGCTTTGGTACCTTATAATTTTCATACCAATGTATTTTTGACTAGGGTATCGAGATATAGGCCAAAACGTGGATCAGGGTAACACTAGGATGTGCTTTTATATTATGGGTATCAAATTGAAGCTGTTGATGTGTGCTTTAGTACAGAGTAATCTTTATACCCCTGGGTGACTAGGGTCTCGAGATATAGGCCAAAACGTGGACGCGGGTACTCCTAGAATGTGTTTATAGAATATGGATAAAAAATTAAAGCTGTTGATGAGAGCTTTAGTACAGGGAAGTTTTCATACCTATTGGTGACTATAGTCTCGGGATATAGGCCAAAACGTGGACCAAGGTAACACTAGGATGTGGTTTTACATTATGGGTATCAAATTGAAGCTGTTGATTTGTGCTTTAGTACAGAGTAATCTTTATACCCCTGGTTGACTAGGGCCTCGAGATATAGGCCAAAACCTGAACCCGGATACCCCTAGAATGTGTCTGTAATATTGATATCAAATGAAAGCTGTTGCTGAGAGCTTTAAGTAATTTTCATTGTGATATTCGATTTAGTCGCATCAACCTGGCAAAACTGATAAATATGCATGAATTAATAATACCCACATACCTATTTACATACGTCCTATTCGATTTGCCTGAAAGTTGGTATATAAATTTGCCTATATTAGTATTTACGATCCTTTTTTTCGGGAAGTAGACCAGAGACGGGCTGGGACTGTGATTAGGACTAGGACTGAGACTCGGAGTGGGACTGGGACTCAGACTCGGAATGGGACTGGATCAAAATACATACCACCCTCTGGGACTGGCAATAAGGGATGAAGAAGAATGGGAAAAACTTGAGAGAAGAGAAAAGAGGGAAGGAGAAGGAGAGTGGGAAAGAGATAGAGTGAAACGAAGACAGAGATAGATGAAGCGAAAAAGACGGAGGGAGGAGAGAACAAACGGATTAAGAAAAAGTGAAGAGGGGGGGAGGGCAGGGCTAGACGGAAAAAGCTTATTAAAATGTATGCAGATAGACCAAATTTAGGGCAGAACAACATCCGATGGGTCTGTTAGTCTATATATATAAAAATGAATGTTTGTATGTATGTCATCGATTAACTCAAAAACTGCTGGACCGATTATTATGAAAATTGGTATATATATGTATTTTTCCACGGGAAGGTTTGTATAATGAGTAATTTGATACCGGGTGACTAGGGTCTCGAGATATAGGCCAAAACATGGACCCGGGTAACTCCAGGAAGTGTTTGTACAATATGGGTATCAAATGGAAGCTGTTTATGAGTACTTTGATGCTGGATATTTTTCAAACCCCTGATGACTAGGGTCTCGAGATATAGGCCAAAACGTGGACCCGGGCACCCCTAGAATGAGTTTATACAATATGGATATCAAATGAAAGCTGAGTGCTTTGGTACAGGGTAGTTTTCATACCTATTGCTGATAGGGTCTCGAGATATAGGCAACAACGTGGATCAGGGTAACAATAGGGTGTGTTTTTACATTATGGGTATTAAATTGAAGCTGTTGATGTGTGCTTTAGTACAGATTATTTTTTATAACGCTGGGTCAAAACGTGGACCCGGATATCCCGAGACAATGTTTATACAATATGGATACCAAATGAGCTGTAGATGAGTGCTTTACTACAGGGTAGTTTTCATACCTATTGGTGACTAGGGTCTCGAGATATAGGCCAAAACGTTGATCAGGGTAACAATAGGATGTGTTTTTAAAGTATGGATATCAAATTGAAACTGTTCATGTGTGCTTTAGTACAGAGAAAGATTTACACCGCTGGGTGACTAGCGTCTCGAGATATAGGCCAAAACGTGGACCCGGGCACCCCTACAATGTGTTTATACAATATGGATATCAAAAGAAAGCTGTTGATGAGTGCTTTGGTACAGGGTAGTTTTCATACGTGGACCCGGGCACCCCTAGAATCTGTTCATACAGTATGGATACCAAATGAAAGCTGTTGATAAGTGCTTTAGTACAGGGTTGTTTTCATACCTATTGGGGCCTAGATTCTCCAGATATAGGCCAAAACGTGGACCCGGAAACACCTAGAATGTGTTTTTACATTATGGGTATCAAATTGAAACTGTTGATGTGTGCTTTAGTACAGAGTAAGTTTTACACCGCTGGGTGACTAGGGTCTCGAGATATAGGTCAAAACATGGACCCGAATACTCCTAGAATGTGTGTGTTTTATGGATATCAAATAAAAGCTGTTGCTGAGAGCTTTAATTTAGTTTTCATTGTGATATTCGATTTAGTCGCATCAACCTGGAAAAACTGATAAATATGCATGCGAAGCCGAAATAAAGACATGAATTAATAATACCCACATACCTATTTACATACATCCTATTCGATTTGCCTGAAATTTGGTATATAAATTTGCCTATATTAGTATTTACGATGCTTTTTTCCGGCAAGTAGACCAGAGATGGACAGGGACTGTGATTAGGACTAGGACTGGGACTTAGACTGAGACTGAGACTCGGAATGGGGCTGAAACAAAATACATTCCACCCTCTGGGACTAGCAATAAGATATGAAGAAGAATGAGAAAAACTTGAGAGAAGAGAAAAGTGAGAAGGAAAAGGAGACTGAGAAAGAGATAGAATGTGGCGAAGATGGAGATAGATGAAGCGAAAAATACGGAGGGAGGAGTGAAAACAAAGATTAGGAAAAAGTGTAGAGGGGCGAGGGCAGAGTTAGACCGAAAAAGCTTTTCAAAATGTATGCAGATAGACCAAATTTAGGGCAGACAACGTCTGCCGGGTCTGCTAGTAAAAAATAAAAAGTATCTTTGATTTGAAATTGGATTTTAAATCAAAAAGGATATAGAATAGAGCTTACGATTTCTCCAACTTGTTCGAGAAGAGATTTCTGGCGAGTCTCGACTTCTCGTGAGATTCTCGAATCTCGAATTACTAGTAAGGCTCGCAAACTTCTCGACATTCAATTTAATCTATTCATTGGCTGTGAAAAACCCTTGGGGAAAGTATCGCAAGTCCCCAGAGGTTTTATTGGAATATGAAAAGAAAGAGTAGATAATAAAGGATTAAGGCAGTATTGTGAATTTATTTAAAGGGAAATATATATTATATAAAGACAATAAGTACAATTGAGCTTACAAGTTAGGTTACAAAGTCAATAAGTTACCTGATGAGGAGTGTGGTTGCTGGTCGCCTGCGATGCTAAAACAGAAGTGAAGTCTGAATGCTTGACGAATCCACCCAATACCTCCGAAAAGTAGCCCGCGGAGAGATAGCTGTTTTGAGGGGCAATCTGCCGACGCTCAACACGCATGGAAAAAGGGATAACTGCACGGCTACTACACTGAAGGGAAAAAATAGTAAAATCAAATACAAACAGATAAGTATGATTTGATAAAAACGGCAATGAAAGTGCTGTATATACAGCTCTATATAGAGCAAATTATTTATAACAAACATGCACATTTTTGATATGACATTGAATACAAAATTATTGGAACCGAATATGCAATATTTGAAGCTCAACTGAATACCTTCATATTAAATTTTTCTACATAGTTTTTGAAAGCGATCTGAATACGAAATATTTGCGTGTAATAAGATGATGTTCATATCCTTTTCAAACACGAAATATTGAATTAAACAACTTTCATATTTAATTGTTTTTTGAATATAAAATAGTATATTTAAATTTAAAAATATTTAAACTTGCTTTTGCTGGAATTAAATAAAACGACTTTTATGGTTTTATAGGTACTTCTTTTTATTAAATATAACTTTGGTTGTACATATACATATAGTTACATTATAGTTATAGGCACAAAATAAGCTTAAATGCTATTATATCTAATAAAAGCTCTGTCGCCGATTATTGAATGCAAATGCATTGGATGTGTAAAGTATTTGATGTCTATTAATATTATTTCATTACCGACTTTTTTAGTTGCGCCGACTACTTCTCTCTTTTTTGATGTATAGGTTAGGTTAGGTTAGGGTGGCTGCCCGAGGGCACACTTAGGCCAGTAGTACTAGGCCCATTGTGATACCACGAAAAACACCGTTACCTTTCCTCTTCGAACCATTTTGGGGACCTGATGAAAGCTACCAGGTCCATGACGTCATGCTCCACAACCTGACTCATAGTATCAAGAAATGGAGCTCCCAGAAAGCGCTTCCGTGCTCCGCTTAGCGCTGGGCAGTTGCAAATGAGGTGAACCACCGTTTCCTCCTCCTCATCTTCTTTACAACTCCTACAGCAACGACGATAAGGCGCTCCTAGCCTTTCTGCATGCCTACCTATGAGGCAATGACCCGTTAGTGCCCCCACAAGTGTGGAAATTGTATCCCTTCTTAGGTTGTACACGTGACGGGACCTTTTAGGATCCCATTTAGGGCAGGTTTCTTTCGATGTTCGAAATCCCGGTGTTTGTAGCCATCTTTCGTCGGCTTGACGGTGGATGTGCTCTTTTAGCATTAGCTTGCATGTGGACAGGGGCATACCTAAGCGTTCTTGTCCAGGAAGAACCTGCTTGGTTGTACCCTGCCTAGCGAGTTCATCTGCAATGCAGTTTCCCTCGATATCCCTATGTCCAGGGACCCATGTGAGGTGTACACGGTTCTGTTGAGCCATCTCTTGAAGAGATCGGCGACAGTTTAGTGCTAGCTCAGAATTGAACGAGTGGGAGCCCAGAGATTTTATGGCAGCTTGGCTGTCGCTGAAGATAAAAATTTCTTTGCCGACAATGTATGTCCCTATCCTAGCTGCGGCTTCCATTATGGCTGCAACTTCTGCCTGGAATACACTGCAGTGGTCGGGTAGTCTGAATGAGAGCTGGAGGTCAAGGTCCACTGAGTATACTCCACCCCCAACTCTCCCGTTTAGCTTGGAGCCGTCCGTGTATATGGAAATGCTGTTGCTCATAGCAAGGCACTTATCCGACTACGTCCAGTCATCCCTGCTGGGTATGTTTATCTTAAAGTTGGTTTCCGCAACTGTTGTGGTCGCACGGCGATCCGTGCTAGGAGGGAGAAAAATGTATTTGTTTAGTATACTTGAGTGTCCTGTGGTCCTGTTGTTCCAGCACGACAACTCCCTTAGACGCAGGGCTGACGTTGCCGCTGCTCGATGACCAGCCAGATCCAATGGAAAGATGTCAAGAATGACCTGAAGAGCTTCGCTAGGCGTTGTTCTTAGAGCCCCGCTTATGCTTATCATGCTGGATCTTTGGACTTTACCTTTGCTCAAGGCTGGCCACCATACGACTACCCCATACAGCAGTATGGGTCTGATAATCGCGGTATAAATCCATCTGCATATGTTGGGGGTGAGTCCCCATTTTTTGCCAATGGCTCTTTTACACGTATATAATGCAATGTACGCTTTCTTTTGTCGCTGGATAACGTTGTCCTTCCAGTTCAGCTTTTTGTCTAAAACTACGCCTAGAAATTTGGCTTTATCTGCCAGGCTTAGGCGCACCCCATTTAGTTCTGGTAGGTTCAACGATGGTATATAAGACAAGCTCTACTTTATCGGAGTTGACGCTGAGTCCACATCGGGAAGTCCACATGGAAACCTCTCGCAATGCTACCTGCATCAAGTCGCACAAAGTTTGAGGAAACTTGCCTCTGTAGATAATCGCTAGGTCATCAGCATATGCCACGACCTTCCCGCTCCCCCAACTAGTATCTCTTAATAGCGAGTTTACCGTTAGGTTCCATAGTAAAGGGGAAAGGACACCACCCTGGGGCGTGCCCCTTGCTCCTTAGTTTGTCCTTATATTCTAGCCATTGTGACCCGTTATCAAAGAATTTGGCTTTGTTAAACTGTTCTCTACAGGATTTACGAAGTAGGTCCAGATCATGGGACCACCAGTGAGGTTTACGCTTACCGCGCGGTTTTGGCAATGGACAGGCCTGTTCTAAGGCTTTTGAGAATGCCGATGTGAAGGTTTCTACCAGACCCTCTAGCTCCATCGTTAATGAGGGGCTTTGTGGGGGCAGTTCTGGTAGTTCTCTTGCTAACAGCTCATTATGTAGTTCCCAGTTTGTATTACGTGGGTTACGTCTCGCAATGGGCTGATCGACGAAGAACTCTAACATTACTTCAATATACCGGTGGTCTGAAAAGGAATGTTCCTCAAGAACACGCCATTTTTTACTCTACGGTTTTTAGTAATAAAAGTTGGTTCATTACCTTACATTGCAAACTACAAGGTTAGTTGTTAAAAGGTACTCAAAAAGTGACTCACCACGAGTGTTTATGTCGGAACTACCCCACTGCACGTGGTGGGCGTTTGCGTCTGTTCCGATTAGCAGATGGCCTTTGCTTGAGTCGCCCACCAGATCCTTTACCCTCTTTTGCGGAGGAGGTTCCTCTGCTTCGTACGGCATATAAACGGAGGCTAGCGTTAATTGGGTGTCTCCGCTTGCCAAGCTGGCCGCTGTAACGTCACCATTGCTATAATTAGGTAAGAGAAAGATATTTAGCTCAGACTTTACTAAAATGCATGTTCTCACTTTACCTTCATCTGCAGCTCGGATGAGCTTAAACCCAATGGCCCCCAATCCGCAAATCCTTGAGTTGTTCACCCAGGATTCTTGGATAAGGATCACTTCGACGTCGCCTTTAAAAGGCGACTGATGAGAGCAGCCGAGGCTGCCTTACTTTTGTGCAGGTTTATCTGGAGCAACCTCAGCATGAGCTTGCTCAGACTCCCCTGCCTCCATCACGGTGATGTTGGGATCCTCTCCGTCGCTATCCAGCAGAGCATCCTCCATCGACAAATTGCCCAGAGCCCCTGCGCAATTTGACGTGGCGGAAACCAGGCTTTCGGCGTCGGAGATTTCCGCTTCCACTTCGGGTGCCTCCATGTCCGTGTCCAAAGAGGCACTCGAAAGGGATGCGCGCTGTGCGTCCCCACGGTATACGTGAATTACGACCTCGCCGAGGCCGTAAAACACTCTTACTTTGCTCCGTCTAAGGGGCTCGAGAGCTTCCTTATTCAGGGCTAACACGACCTGTCTCCTAGGTCCTACAGCGTCCTCGACTTGGATGACACTCCAGTCCTGCGTTGGGAGAGCCGGGTTCATCAGTTGCAGCATCCTGAGAATTCTCTCAGGTTCTGCTGGAACCGCTGGAACCCATGCCCTGGCCCTTGGCCGAGCCGGAATGTCCTTCCAGCGACGACCTCGATAATCGCCCCGAGATAGACTTGTCCCAGCTTTGCGGCTGCTGCCTTGTACAGCGCAACAGACCTTGCGTCCTCGCAAGCGAGTACCTTGATTTGGCCCTGGTACCATCCTGCATCAGAACCTCGCGGCGGACTACCCGGGGACTCCATCAGCACGTCGAGAACGGCGTTACCGATTTCATTCCGGACGTACGGCCACTGGTCTTTAGGGATTGCACCACGGTCATTCCCTCGGTCCAGGATTCCTATAAGGATCCGGCCCTTGGCTACCTCGGCAAAGCTGGGTTTGGCTACCGCGGGGTGATTCTGGTGCTTTTTCGGTGGTGGTTTGATGTCCTCATCGGACCTTTGACGCTTATATGGGGTTGCGCTTGTTGGCAGAGAACCCCGAAAATTCGGCAGTAGAGCCCGCGCCCTTTCCACCGAATTCCTGGCGTTCTCTGACAGCGTTTCCAGCGGAACACCCTCATACCTTGACAGGACTTTTGCAGCCCTTCTCTTGTTCCTGTGGAACGATCCCTTGTGGAACTCTTCTTGAGAAGGGGTCCGACCCGTAGTTGCCCTCGCGGTCGTGCCCCCGGATGATGTCTTCATTATGGCTCCTTTCTCCTTTGGCTCAGTGTGACCAGATCGTGGGACCCCTGTCACAGCCGTGGGGAGAACAGTCGCCATACCGGCGTCAGACGGGCGCCCAGCATCAGCAGCCGTGTCAGTGTTCGCCGTTGCCAGCGCAACTACCTTCGCCGCCATACTGGTGCTTGCCCCTGTCCGATCACCTAAGACTGTGTTGACTGAGGTTGCCCTCTTGTCGTTGATGTATAATTTGTGTACATATTTAGAATAAAATTTCCCTGCATGCTGAATGTAATTATAGTCCTAAAATGGAAAAGTTTTTAGTACACATCCATGTTAACCGGTTTGACATTATATTGAATTTTCTTTACTACCAAATAAGATTTTTCCTCGGGAAAAAATGATTCTATGTCATTTAGGAACTGTTCGACGTTAACGGGTTTTAATTTTTTTCTATTGTTTTCAACGACGTGCTCCACAAAAGCGTTTATAATTTGATCGCGATGACTACTATTTAAATACCCGTTGACCTCATAGGGTTCTAAAATGCCTCTACCAGCAGAAACATCTTTTAGTATCCTCTTCAAAGGCTAAAGGCTTGCACCGATTATAAATATAGGGCATGTATTCCGCTCATTTAATTGAATAATACCACAACCCAAAGAAACTAACTAACGGCTTAAATTTTCAGGAGCATATATAAATTTAAAACGTTCAGCCATTTCACTCTGTAATTTGTTGTTTAATCAATCCCAGTTTTGAATTAAATGACCAATATAAACATATTTATAATATAAACATATTTATAATACTCAACACATAATGGAAATCATCTTGATAATCTTTTTTGTGGAGCTCATCACCAGCACAGACCTATCTTAATATATAAAAAACACAACTACTGAGCCGATTTTGAATTTGTTTTGCACCCCGTGTGTAGTTTGATCTAACTTTAAATATAGGATAGGTGAATGGGTGACTAGGGTCTCGAGATATAGGCCAAAACGTGGACCCGGGTACCCTAGAGTGTGTTTATAGAATATGGATATCAAATGAAAGCTGTTGATGAGTGCTTTAGTAGAGGGTAATTTTCATACCCCTGGGTGACTAGGGTCTCGAGATATAGGCCAAAACGTGGACCCGGGTACCCCTAGAGTATGTTTATAGAATATGGATATCAAATGAAAGCTGTTGATGAGTACTTTAGTAGAGGGTAATTTTCATACCCCTGGGTGCCTCGGGTCTCGATATATAGGCCAAAACGTGGACCTGGGTACCCCTAGAATGTGTGTATAGACTACGGATATCAAATGAAAGCTGTGGAAGAGTGCTTTAGTAGAGGGTAATTTGCATACCCCTGGATGACTGGGGTCTCGAGCTATAGGCCAAAAAGTGGACCCGGGTACCCCTAGAATGTGTTTATAGAATATTGATATCAAATGAAAGCTGTTGATGAGTGCTTTAGTATAGGGTAATTTTCATACCCCTGGGCGACTAGGGTCTCGATATAGGCCAAAGCGTGGACCTGGGTACACCTAGAATGTGTTTATAGAATGTGGATATCAAATGAAAGCTGTTGATGAGTGCTTTATTACAGGGTAATTTTCATAACCCTGGGTGACTAGGGTCTCGAGATATAGGCCAAAACGTGGACCCGGGTACCCCTAGAATGTGTTTATAGAATATGGATACCAAATGAAGAGAAAAGAGAGAAGGAGATTGAAAAAGAGATAGAATGAGACGAAGATGGAGATAGATGAAGCGAAAGGAGTGAATAAAAGGATTAGGAAAGGGTGAAGAGGGGGGGAGGGCAGAGTCAGACGGAAAAAGCTTATTAAAATGTATGCAGATTGGCCATATTTAGGGCAGGACAACGTCTGCCGGGTCTTCTAGTATATATATAAATAAATATATTAATATTTATAATAGCCAACATTTTTCACTTCAAGTTTTTATTACGCTAATAATGCACAGAATTCTCACAAAGTGCACCGTGTGGTTACTCAGCCACAGAAAAACTGCTCTGCTACCTCCAGCGCTGGTAGAATGAACGACGCGTTGTTAGCAAACATGTGTATGCACATTAGGGTGGCTCTTCGTTGTATGGAGGGAAAAATGGTTCGATTCTTGATATCACCCCCTAAAAATATGCGAATAGCTTAAAAACGAATATATACCAAGTTTTAGGACAATAAAAAAAGATTTAGAGGTGCCGCAAAGGGCTTGAAATCCTGAAAATTACGAATTTATACTATTTCGTGTTTCAGGCTTCCATATTTCTAAGCCCTACGGAAATTTACTGCTTTTCCATAACGCAATCAGATCTGTATTTTTTTAATGGCCACAATCTTCAAAATCGATCAGTAACAGAGTTACAGGGCAAAATATATATTGCTTTCGACAAACAAATATGAAAAGTAAATTAAGTTTGTGCAAATGTGTTTATCAGTGAATCGTGGTATTCTGGTAAAAAACGCTCAAATAAACTTTTTTATACACAAATACATATATCCCTTGAAGCCAAACTTGAAGTTTTTTTATTTAAAAAAGTATACACATGTATTTTTTTTTTAATTTTCTTGCGAAATGCGTGATGTCACAACAAATTTAAGCCTGCGCTGCAACTTGTTCTTGCAAAAAGCATGTCGAAAGAAATTTAAAAAAAGTATAAAGAAATGAAAATATATATTTTAAAATTGCAAACAACTACAAACGTTGATGTTTTCTTATTAAAACAATACTGCTCTTGAATGAACAATTTTTGAATATTATTTTGTTTTTTTAAATGGATAAATTGCCTCTTTGCATTGGGATGGAAAACCACTTCCAGAAATAACAGGTCGTGAAATGGTGAAACGACTTCCAGTCGTTGTTACTTACAGGAATGGGGAACAGTTAATAGGAGCTCCAAAATTGTATGCTGCAACAGGCTCGGAAGTAGCTGATACGTTGTATGAACTGTTATTTGAATGGGATCTGAAGGATGATATTGTGGCCTGTTGTTTTGATACGATATCGGTTAACACAGGCGTTATAAAAGGAGCTGCAACGTTATTAGAAAAAAACTTGAGCGAAAACTTTTGTATCTACCTTGTCGTCATCATTTTTATGAAGTTCTGCTGAGAGTTATTTTCCAGTAAATACTAGTAAGGACGCCCAGTTATTTCGGCGATTTCAAGAAAATTGCAAAAACATCGACAAAAATAGTTTTAGGGATTTGCTACAAAATAACGAATTGAAATTACTATCAAGCGATACCAAAGATACTATTTTAAAAAACCCTCTAAGGAATAGTTGAAAAAGAAAATAGAAGAGATGACTATAGGGAATTATTGGAATTAACGTCTGTATGTCTAGGAGCAAGTGATGGCATAAAGTTTCGTGTACCAAAGCCCACTCATCATGCTCGGTGGATGTCTAAGGCATTGTATTGCTTAAAAATCTATTTATTTCGTGAACAGTTTAAACTGACGAAGTATGCAGAGAATTCGATAGCAGTTGCTTAAATACTTAAGTATATGCGCGTTTATTATACAACTCTATGCTAAGCTTTGGTTTTACTGTACCAATCCTCATAGAGCACCTCTTCAAGACTTAACTTTTATAAAAGAAATTTATAAATACAGAAATGCTAATAAAAAAATATCTGACATTGCAATAGAAAAGTTTTGTAACCACCTATGGTACCTGTCTGAAGAATGTATTGCATTGGCATTGTCGATGATGACGTCTCTTGTACCATGAAGAAAAAGATTGTGGAAAAAATCAAAAGCATAGACAACTGAGACAAGGAAACAGCGGGTTAGGGGGTCAGAATATACCCGCGGTAGGTATGCCTGTCGTAAGAGGTGACTAAAATACCAGATTCAAGGAGCTGTGTAGCGCAACCCTTCAGGTTGCCAGCGCAATATCTAGCTTCTCCAAACTCAATTGTCAACCTCACCTATCCGCGGCGATTCCTGTTTCACTAACAGACGAGGCTCTGGAGACCCTAATCTCCTCATGGAACTTGGGGTTGGGGAGGGAGGTGATGGCCTGAAGGTTTAATGTGGCCACATAAATCGTTCCCGAGATGGTCGGGCTAGCACCTTAATGGTGCTGTGGTACCGGAGCGTACCGGATCTGTATTCGGAAAAGGACCATCACATCGATAACACTCCACAAAGCCTTCGGGGAGCAACTTTATCGCTACAGCAACAACAACAAGGAAACAGAAAATTTAAAGAGGTTACACTTAAGGCCCAGTGAAATCAATAAATTCATAGAAAAAGAACTACACGATTTTGTAACAGGAAATACAATTGATTTTTTTGGTCGGATTGGAATATCATCTCAATTTATGGAGGTAGATCTACTATACTGCGGGATACAAGAACCTATAAAAAAGCTAAGGATACTGTTATAAATATAAAAGTAGTTAACGACACAGCAGAACGGGGAGTGAAGCTTATGGAAGAATATAATAGGATACTTACAAATGACGAACAAGAAAAACAATATTTTGTACAAGTTGTAATCAGATCGCTATTTAAAATGAACGAAATCTGACGATAACCACGCCCAGTTTTTATACACAGTCGACCGTCCGACCTTCCGCTCGGCCGTTAACACGATAACTGGAGCAAAAATCGATATATCTTTACTAAACTTAGTTCACGTACTTATCTGATCTCACTTTATCTTGGTATTAAAAATGGGTGAAATCCGACTATGACCGCGCCCACTTTTTCGATATCGAAAATTTCGAAAAATGAAAAAGGTGCCATAATTCTATACCAAATATGAAAAAAGGGATGAAACGTGGTGATTGGATTGGTTTTTTGACGCAAAATATAACTTTGGAAAAAACTTTGTAAAATGGGTATGACATCTACAATATTAAGTAGAAGAAAATGAAAACGTTCTGCAGGGCGAAATCGAAAACCCTTGGAATCATGGCAGGAATACTCTTTGTGGTATTATATATATAAATAAATTAGTGGTACCCGACAGATGACGTTCTGGGTCACCCTGGTCAACATTTTGGTCGATATCTCGAAAACGCCTTCACATATACAACTAAGGGCCACTCTCTTTTGAAACCCTCATTAATACCTTTAATTTGATGCCCATATCTTACAAACACATTCTAGAGTCACCCGTGGTCCACCTTTATTGCGATATCTCGAAAAGGCGTCCACCTATAGAACTATGGTCCACTCCCTTCTAAAATACTCTTTAATACCTTCCATTTGATACCCTTGTCATACAAACACATTCCAGGGTTACCCTGGTTCATTTTCCTACATGGTTATTTTCCGTTTTTTTGTCTGCAAAGCTCTCAGCTGAGTATGTAATGTTCGGTTACACCCGAACTTAGCCTTCATTAGTTGTTAAGCCTATAAAACAACATAGATCGACTTCATTTTAAAATTTATCAATAAAAATTCAAACTTATCACAGTGTGCGACGAGTTTTCTTCAAAATTTAAATAAAAATTCAAATATTTGTGGATAAAGTTTAAAGTGTAAAATTTCGTCTGGCCAGGCGACAATGCTAAGATGTGTTGAATTTATTCACCGTAGAGCTGGATTCGATTCGATTTTTTTTAATAATCGGTTTTTTCGATCCGATTCTAAAAAAAAAAACGATTTAATCGATTAAATCGAACCAAACAAAGTTTATTAAAATTTTGCTTATTCTTTGTAACAATGTTCTTGTTTACGTACTTAACCATTTGCACGATTTTCCCGACAAATAGAGGTGGACAATTTCTCTCTCGTTTCGTTTCCTGCCGACAAAATTGGAAACATCAAAACTTGATCTTTTCATGGGAGTGAGATAATTAGTATAGCCTTTGCCGAAAAGTCATACTTTTTGCGCTTTTTTTGAATCTTTTATTTCAAAATGTAGGGAAACCAACCTTGGGAACATTAACCAATACACTTTCTTCTTTAATACTTATTATTACAATATGTATAATGTTCTCGCTTCGTTTACGGCATTAGAATCGATCTATGTTCAGCGTCATATAAAAAGGAAGTATTTATTACATACGTAAGGAAACATGTTCTCAGTATACGTTTGCAGCTTTTTAAATAATGTGGTATACGGAACTTTCAATTAACAACATACGGAAATTTGAGTCATGGTTTGTGTAGTTTCAGTTAAAAGTTTTATGGAAGTGTTTTCTTAGCTTATTGAAAATAAAAAGGAATAAGTAATTTAAGTGACGAAATTTCATAAAAATTGACACTTCTGTTTTCGCGTTTGCTGCTGTCTATATCATAAAAGTATTGATTTTATATATTTGTTAAAAGTGTGTTTCTTAATGTTACTCGTTAAGGCAAAATGTGCCGAGAATCCAAGCATTGTATAAAAGATCTGAATATGTTATCTTCGACAATCCTAAAGGGTAGCATATCTCTGGCAATCATTCTAGGCAAAGCACAATCAGGTTGTTTTTTTCGCTCATCTACAGGTTGAACTGGCCGGTCCATGAGGACCTCATCTACAGACTGAGACTTCCTTATGTTGTTGTTATTAGGTTCAAAAAAGGATTCTATAAGAGCTGTTGATGAAGACATTTCCATCAACGTTGGATGTGACCGCTTCAAGTGATTTAACAAATTGGTTGTGTTTCCACCTATTTTGCATTTTTTTCTGTACTATTTGCATTTCGCAGAATGGCCCTGCACTTGACTAAAATACTTCCAGACGACAGATCTGCGAATGTTTGGATTACTTATAAGATTGAATTCCCCTTCAGTCACTTTCAATTGGTTTACTAGAATCTAAAACTGTGGTATTAATTTCGTACTGAACGCAATATCATACCACAAAATGGATAAACACATGTTCAATATATTGCTTACCAGAAGTGCGGAGAAATTTCTTCATCTTTCTCCTTTCTCTCGAAGACACAAATATAATAAAGCTAAATTTATAAAAACAAAAATTACAGAATATGTATTTCCTCAAGCATCCGTAAAGTAGATAGTGATGAAAATTTCGATGACTAAAGAATCGAACGATTTAAAAAAAAATCGATTCTACATTTCTAAAAAAAGATCGATTAATTCACCGCTAACCGTAGGGTTAATTTTTTCTGACAAATGAAAATTTGATTTTCATTTTGATAATTTTTGCGGAAATATGTAACGAAAATTAACGTTGTTGTGAAAAAAACAACCAAACAATTGTGCAATATTTTTTCGGTATGTTTTCATAATTTTATCAATTTATCCTCTTTGGTTTATTGTGAAAAAATTTGGTGAAAAATGAAATGAAAAAAAAAACAATAACATGGCAAACATATTCCTTTTGTGTGCAATATTGTTTGGTCTCCCTTGCTCTCGTTGGAAATTGTTTTTGCATTTGACTTTCCGATAAAGATTCGTCAGTATTTTAAGCTTGGAATCCAAGCAAAAATAAAGTAGTGTCATATATGTAGGTATTATGAACATATTTTCTTTATTACAGGTTTCAAGATGAAAATATATCACCTTCTTCACATTCGCCGAAATTTGTTCCACGCCCACCGAACAAACACAACAATGGATGGTGGACGTTTCCTTATTTCTCCTGCACATTCAGCAAATGGATAATCTCTTACAGTATCGCCATACCACCGAGTGGGCGACACGGCTTACTAGGCTTTATTAGCATTGACATCGATGTGACAGGCCTAAGAGTTAACCAGTGTGAAGACCCTATACACCGTTTAAGTGATCAACACTTACATTTAAGACGACTGCATATTAGTGAAGGGCTTATAGCAGAATCTATTTTGAACCTACAGGCCTTCCACGGTTCACACAAATGTCATCGTAATACCATGAAAGTAAGTAAATATATGTAAATTTTTTATGCTTAGCATTTGGCTAAACCAGCAGCTCAGTGTGCTTTAAGGTTCATGCACATTATACGACGCGACATGTAGCGACACGTTCCGACAAAATATTCGCGGCATTTTTGCCTTCCCGATACCGGGCCACCTCGGGAAGTATTTATGGCCTTACCACAGTAAGGGACGCTGCTGTGGCGGACGGTTCTTTCCCCGTATATAATACTGGACCGCTGAGCCCGCCTTGTCGGGCAGGTGGTCGTACGACCAAGATGAACGACTCATTACCTGATTGTAATAAGGACGATGTAAGGAGGAGGACTGAGCCGCAATCCAAGGACGACAAATACGAATTAAGTGATGCGTCGGACTCGGGGAGCGAGAGTAGTGCTGATTCAATGAACTCCGTGTTGGAGAAGCACATAAATGAAAACGGAGTAGAAGAGTGGGGAAGGGTACGGAGCAGTGGAAGTAAAAGAGCTCTCTCGCAGTACCGTGCAGCACTAAGAATTGTACAACGCTTGGGAGCAGTGGTCGACCCAACAGAAGTGGAGATCGAGCGCTTGGAATGGGCCCATGAAGCGCTAGAAGTAGGTCGAAGGTAGTTCAAAAGGTTTGCTGCAAGAAACCCTCGGTTCTGCAATCGGTACGAGGAGGAAGAAGCGTCGAATGGCAGAATGAAGAGGCAATGTTCGGCGGAAGGCGACAAGCCTGCTTTCAAGAGGCAGAAAGGACCCAGTCCTATAGCCGCGAAGCAGGGCCGTCGCATAGGCAAGACAAGTAGGCCCAAAGCTGTAAGACAGATAGGCTCCAATAGCGAGGTAGCAACTACCTCGAAAGCTGCGAGTCAGAGAGTAGTTCCAACTACGGAAGTAGGAGATAAGCCATAGGGAGATAACGCTAAGACTCCGGCTTTCTCGGAGGCGCTAAAGGGAGTTAACGCTAAGACTCCGACTTTCTCGGAGGTGCCAAAGGGAGATAACACTAAGACTCCTGCTTTTCCCGCGAAGATGAGTGATGTGGCAACGCAGTCACTGACTGTTGCGCTGGTTGATCGTAGCAGTCCTTGCGGAAAAATGACTACTGAAGGGTGGAGATCTGTGGAAATGCAGCTTATGAGCTTAATGATTAAAATGATGCGGGAACAACCAAGTAAGCCCCTTCCAACCTATGATTCGGGGGGATGGTATAATGGTGTGAAGATGATAGTGTGCGACAACATCGAGAGCTTGCGGTGGCTGGAGGAAGTGGTTCCAAACCTCCAAAGGCAAGGCACGAACGCGCGGTTTGAGGTGGTGGATAAAGCGCAAATCACCACGGTACCAAAAGTTAAGGTATGGATACCATGCGTGATGAAGTCGGAGGATACACTGCGACTTCTGCAGAATCAGAATCCGAAGATACCGACACAGGATTGGAAGGTACTTACTGTATCTCTGCCTACCGAGGATGGTCAGTTCTACATCTTCCAAATAAACAAGCAGGCGGAGGATATTTTGTACACGCAGCTTGGCAAAATGTCCTTTGGCACTGGCAAAATTTACATGCGACTTAGGAAAAGAAGTCCCGCGGATAAAAACTAGAGGTGGGCGAAGTCGAAAAGGACCTCAAAAGCCTAAGGGAAAAAAATAGGTGGTGGTCCCCGATATCACCACGAACGTGCTAGACGAGGACCAACCGCTAAATGGTGCTGTGACTCGCACAGAGGAACACCCGGCACAACAGTCACGAGAGGCTGAAGGGGGCCTCGAATACTATAAACCAAAAGGGCAAGGGGAGGACGACGACGTCAACAAGAAGGTGCTGGAGGGGGACAAACAGCCCAATGGTGTTGCGAGTCCTACAGATAAACCTCCAACACAGTAAAGTGGCGTCGAGAGAACTCCTCCTAACCCTTGAGGAGGGTTCGTTTGAGGTCGCGCTGATCCAGGAGCCGTGGCTCTCATCGGGAGGAAAGGTTTCTGGACTTAGCGCGCACAGGTTTGGCGTTTACTACGCGAAAACCAAGGACGGGTGCGAGCTGCAGTAATGGTAAGGAAACAGCTGCATTCATATATGCTGCCTAATTACACCACTGAGGATCTCGTAGCGGTGGCCGTTGAGCAAAAGAATAAGCAGGCATTTATCCTGGCGTCCTGCTACATGGCCCATGCTGCGGAGGTTTCACCGATGGAGTGTAAGAGGCTACGCGGTCATACGCGCAGATGCAAATGCGCACCACAATTCGTCTATTTTTTTACATCCTGCAAACCAATTTGCAGATTGCCAACAGGGGAAATGTCCCTGCATACATTGGTCCAACATCCAGTAATGTTTTGGATATTACATTGAGCTCCGAGCGTCATATATCAAGGTATGACTGGATGGTTCTTGATAGACCATCCTTCTCCGACCATGCGTATATCAGCTTCAGCATCCCCCGAAAGAGGGTAGAGAAGGGAGGAACCTTAAGAAACCCTAGGTCAACGAACTGGACACAATTCCAGAAACATGTAGAAACAAAACTGGGACAACCCAAAGAGGTTGCTAATGTAGAGGAACTGGAGGAGTCGAATGAATTCTTAACAAGGACGCTTATGGCTGCCTATAACAAAGCTTGCCCTCTAAGAAGATTCAGAGGAAAAGCAAAGCCGCCATGGTGGAGCAATGAGCTGAGTCTTCTAAGAAGACAGGTAAAAGAAATGTTTAAGCTAGCAAAGACCGCGCAAAGTGAAGCGTGTCGGGACGAGTATAGGGATCTACTGAGAATATACAAGCGTGAAATTACCAGGGCGAAGAGAAACTCATGGAAAAGTTTGTGTACAGACATAGAGTGCTCCAGCGAAACAGCACGGTTCAAAAAAGTCCTATCAAGGGGAAACATAGTCCAGGGACTAATAAAGAAAGAGAACGGGGAATGGTCACGTAATAGTGAGGAATCCCTTGAGGTGCTTCTCGATACACATTTCCCATCGGGAGACGGTTTAGAAGAGCCAGCAGACATCACTCACACTTCGATCACGGAGCTAGTGGTGCCGGGCTTGGTGACCGATACCAAGATCGAGTGGGCAGTGAAGACGTTTTCTAAGTTTAAATCGCCGGGCCCAGATGGTATATTCCCGGCCATGCTACAAGTCTCAAGTAGGGCGGTCGTGGAATGGCTTAAAATAATATTCGATGGGTGCATAAGACTGAATCATGTACCGCACTCTTGGAAAACTGCTCGTGTAGCTTTTCTACCAAAGGCGGGGAAGATCTGTCACGTGTATCCCAAAGACTATAGACCCATTAGCTTACCATCATCTCTGCTGTGGACGCTGGTCATCAACCAACTGCTCAGGCAATTCGATGAGGGACCCTTAAAACTTACGGCTTACGCAGATGACGTTGCAATTGTCATAAGTGGAAAGTGCCTTCCAACGATTAGTTCTTTGATGGATCGGGCGCTTCGGGATGTTCATACCTGGGCATCTAATGGCGAGTTGAAAGTCAATGCGGAGAAGACGGATATGGTCTTGTTTACAAAGAGGTACAAGGTCCCAAATTGGACCAGGCCTAAGTTAGGAGGGGTGACCTTACAGGAGAAACCTTGCACAAAATATCTAGGAATCATCCTAGACAGTAAGCTGTCATGGAAGCTTAACGTGGAGGAGAGGGTCAAGAAGGCCTCAGCGGCACCCTATGCATGTACAAGAATGCTGGGGTGTACGTGGGGCCTATCGCCCTCTCTTTATCGCTGGATTTTTACAGCGATTGTAAGCCCTATTCTCTACTATGTAGTTCTTGTTTGGTGGAAAGCCACACAAAAAACAACATACCTCAAAAAATTAGAGGGGGTATGCAGACTATCGATGCTTAGCATTACGAGAACCCTGAAAACAACCCCGACGGCTGCACTGTATGCCATTCTGCACATTACGCCTGTAGACCTGGTAGCAAAGAACAAAGCATTAACGACCGCAACCAGGCTCGGTGCTTCGGGGCAGCTTGAGCGCCGACCATATGGCCATAGTAGTATAGCGTCATCAATCACAAGATGAACAGAGACTACCTGATTCCTTATCTGAGCATCTGGGGAGACCTTAAGGCCACAATTGAGGTGGACGGTTGGCACAAGGGTGCGCAAATGGCGGACGAGGAGATACATGTGTACACCGATGGTTCCAAAGTAGTGGAAGGAGTAGGGACTGCGGTATACTGCGCTGATCCAGAAATAAGCAGATCTTACAGGCTTCCGAATTACTGTAGCGTTTCCAAGCGGAAATGTTAGCCTTAACCAAAGCAGTAGAAACCCTGGAAGAGAATAGCTTAAGCTGAAACCGTGTTAACTTTTATATTGACAGTTAAGCAGCAATTAAGGCAATAATCTCGTATAGCGCAGCATCTAAATGCGTGTTAGAGTGTAAGCAGTCTCTGGAGAGAATCGGGATAGGGAGAAGCATACACTTATATTGGGACCCAGGGCATATGGGTCTAGATGAGAATGAAAAGGCGGACGAACTAGCTAAAAAGGGCGCATACATTGAAGTTTGCTCCGTAGACGTCCCAATTAGATTGGGCGAGATTAAGCGAAGGTGAGAGGTGCACATGATCGACCAAGCGGGAAAGGCGTGGGTTCAAGCGCGGGACTGTAAAGTGTCGAAAATTATGTGTAGGTCTTACAACCTTAGACTAACACAGTTCCTTCTATCATTAAAAAAAAAAGGACTGTAGACTCATGACGGGTATTCTGACTGGACATTCCCTTCTGGCGTCACATGCCTTTAAATTAGGCTTGGTCAGTGATAGCAGATGTAGGGAGTGCGGGTTGGAGGAGGAAACGATCGAGCACGTTCTGTGCTCGTGCCCTGCTCTTGCCAGGCTAAGACTCCTACCTTTAGGAGTGATACAGCTGTCAGATCTAGAAGCAGCAAGTGGCTTAAGTCCTAGGAAGCTTCTAGTATTTGCCAAGAGCACGGAGTTATTTTATAACATAGGTCCTGGTTTTTGATAGGTTTTTTCGGTTTGGTCGTTAAAACAAACTTCTGGTAATATTACGGACTCAATCAGTCTATGTGAGGTTCTCATGGACGCTTCTCAAGGCAGTCGGTTATATGTACCGGAGCGACTCAGGATTTTTCCCGACCAAGGACTGTCATTTCAGTGTGACCCCATTTAATTTGTTTCGTCCCTCCCACAAGTTGTCATCCTCCCAGCAGCTCCTTGGAGCAGGACTGCTCCATATTCTCTTACTCCGGGAAGGCATCGAATCCAATCCGGGCCGTCTCCTGACCCCGGTCCTGAGAAATGGTTTTGCTGCATCTGCCGGAAAAGAATCTTTTTAGGACGGTCATACTCTGTTCAGTGTGTCTCGTGCAAGGGATGGTTGCATCGGACAGGTTTTTCTGGGCTTGATCCCAAAACCCGACGTCCACGTAACTTTTATAAATCTTTTGTGGCTCCTTGCTGTTCACGCCCAAGGGCGTCCCGTAGTCTACGCCTAAGCGCCCCCCACTACCTTCCAGCAGCCCCGCTGCTCAGCAAGCCACAACAAGTACCCGCTGCTGCTCGCGCCCCACGGCGCCAACAACTCAAACAGCTGATACCACTCATAACTACTACCTTCGTAGTAGAGTTGGTAGCAATGCTGAGCATCAGCCCTTGCCCTCGTCTTCTCCCGCCCTCTTTTCCGACAGCAATCGTACAGGTCACGGAAACAGACTCTTAGTCCCTACCTCCGTTTGCACCGTCTGCCAGCACAGAATATATAGGTTTGCGACATCCGCCCAATGCAGCTCCTGCCTTGGGTGGTTCCACTTTCCTAGATGTTCCGGTCTCCGCGACGGCAACCCCCCGACGGATTTCATCGCGCCATGTTGCCAGGTCGCAAACCCAAATCATCCAGGTACCCCAATGCTTGCCCAAGGACACCCAGTCCCAGGGCCACAACAGCAATTGCGTCCTGGCCTTCCACAACCCAGGCGTAGTCACCCGTCACTTACCCCTAGAGTAGCGGCGTCTCCCCTTATGCACTTCAGAATTCTGCATTTAAACTGTAATGGACTAACTGGGAAGATTACGGAGATAGTTAATTTCATGAAGCGGCACAACATCCGCATTGCTGCGATTCAAGAGACTAAACTCACAGCAAGATCTGCATTGCAGACCTGCTCTGGGTATATTGTCCACAGGAAAGACCGCGATAGCGGAAATGGAGGCGGTCTCGCGTTTATCATACACCACTCTGTGCAATATTATATATTTGATCCTGGCATCGAGCGCAGAGACAATGTCTTAGAACGTCAAGGCCTATCTGTCCGGTCAGGCGATGCAAACCTAGAAATCATCAACATCTACATCCCTCCTGCCACCTGTTGCCCCAGTGGATACCACCCTAATATCAGGGCCTTACTCACTGGCAACAATCGCATTATATTAGGCGATTTCAATGCCCATCATGATCTATGGCATTCAAGGTCATTGAATCCGCCTCGGCACATTTCATTCCCGCCGGGAGAATTCCCGAAATCCGGCCCCACTTCCCGGCGGAGGCCGCAAACTTAGCGAGAGAACGTGACCTTATAAGACAGCTTGATCCAGGCGACCCCCAAATAAGGGATACAAACCAACGCATCAGATTGCTTGTGGATGAACAAAAGCGGGCGAAATGGGAGGAGCACCTAAGAGGTTGTAACCTCTCTACCGGTGTGGGTAAACTTTGGTCCACCGTAAAGTCCCTATCGAATACGACTAAGCACAAAAACAAAGTTTCCATCGCCTTTGGCGACAAAGTGCTGTCGGACGCGAAAAAATGCGCGAGCGCTTTCTGCCAACAATATATAATGCATCCTACGGTCGACAAAGATAGACGGAGAGCCAATAGACACGCACATAAACACAAATTCAGCGCGTCACCAATCACCATCACCGCTAAAGAGGTTGAGGACGCCATTGGTCGTGCTAAACCATCCAAAGCAGTGGGCCCAGACGGCTTAGCCATGCCGATGCTTAAAAGCCTAGGGAAAGAGGGTTTCAAATATTTAGCGCATGTCTTCAGCCTGTCTCTTTCCATCTTTGTCATACCCGAGAAATGGAAAATGGCCAAGGTGGTCCCGCTACTAAAGCCTGGGAAACCAGCTAACATAGGTGAGTCGTATCGTCCGATATCTCTCCTATCGCCAGTGGCAAAGACGCTTCAAGCCATTTTGCTCCCTTATTTCCAAGCAGCTAGCCCCTCATCAGCATGGCTTCAGAAAACTCCATAGCACTACCACCGCGCTAAATGCCATTATCACGCAGATAAATTGCGGTTTAAATCAATACCCCCACCATAGAACAGTACTCGTAGCGCTAGACCTATCAAAAGCTTTTGATACGGTCAACCATGGCTCGTTACTGCAAGACCTGGAAGGGTCTACCCATCCCCCCTCCCAGGTCTTAAAAGGTGGACCGCAAATTATCTGGGTGGTCGGCAGGCATCGGTGCAATTTAGAAACGAAACATCAAAACCAAGGAGAATTAAACAAGAGGTGCCACAGGGTGGTGTCCTATCCCCACTTTTGTTTAATTTCTACATGTCTAAGCTACCTTCACCACCGGAAGGAGTTACAATCGTTTCCTACGCCGATGACTGCACAATAATGGCCACAGGCCCAGGCCCAAAGATCGATGCGCTATGCAATAAAATAAACGGCTACCTCCCTGATCTCTCCAGTTTTTTCGCCTCGCGAAACCTGGCATTATCACCGACTAAATCTTCCGCGACCTTATTTACAACATGGACGTCCCAAATGTCGACCATTTTGAACATCCACGTCGATGGCACTACGCCACCGACTGTCCTACACCCCAAAATCTTGGGTGTGACGTTTGATCAGGATCTACATTTTGGTGAGCTCGCAGCCGCAATTGTTCCGAGAATTCAAAGCCGTAACAAAATCCTCAAATCCCTCGATGGCAGTACCTGGGGAAAAGATAAAGAAACGCTCATGACTACATACAAAGCATTTAGCCAGCCGATTACGTGCTACGCGTCACCCATATGGTCGCCAAGCCTAAAAATCACCCCCTGGAATAAACTACAGGTCTGCCAAAATACTGCTCTCAGAATCGCCACGGGCTATCTTCTTATGTCCCCAGAACACCATCTGCATAATGCGGCGAGAATACTCCCCATCAGGGAGAGAAATGAGATTGACCAAACAGTTCCTGTTGAATACCCAGAAACCTGGGCATCCCAACAGACATCTGATTGATGAACCAGCACCGCCTAGGGGCTTAAGGAGTCATTTCCGTAAGCATTTTGAGGAAATACGGCACCTGAGAACCCAGCCGTATGAAGTAAAAAACACAAGCAGGTCCTTGGTGAACTCCATAAACAGGCGTCGGACCTTTATGCCGGGAATTGCCCGGTGAATACAGTACTTAAAGTAAATTATCCAGGGAAACGCGTGTCACTCTTGCTCAGCTTCTAACAGGTTAAACTCTTACCTATCCAGAATCAACCCCGACATACAAAATGTATGCCCCGCTTGCAATGTGTCCCCACATGACACCAACCATCTCTTCAATTGTAATGTGAACCAACGCCTCTAACACCCCTTTCCTTATGCTCCACCCCTGTTGAAACGCCTAGTTTCCTTGGACTCCCGTTAGAGGATATTGATGACAATTTGTGATTGGTCGCAGCTATTAGGTGGGGCGAGCATTGGTACAACAACAACAACAGGCCTCATGGATCGGCCAGTTCAACCTAACCTAACCTTGCCTAGTTGGTCAACTTGGTCGTGTCGTGTCGTACGACTGTCGCTAGGTGTGCATGGCTCCATAAGAATACATGCAAAGAATATTTTGTCGCTATATGTCGCGTGTGCAGGAACCTTTAGTTGGATAACGGTAGTACGTAATGGCCTAAAATAATCAAGACATATGTATATAAACTTCCTGATATCAAAATTATCAACATCGAAAAAGCTTTTGCTTTCGCCATGCCCGTCCGTTACCACGATAGTAAGTAAAAATTGAGATATCATTACGAAATTTGGTAAACCGGCTCATCTGTACCCAGGATAAAAGCTTATTGAAAATGGAAAACAGCAAAAATTAATTAAACAAATCGCTCAACTTGTTTCTGTTTTCCAATCGAAATTTTTTTGCCAGCGAGCAGAAGAAATTTTGAAGCTTAAGAAAAAAAAAGCCGATTGTTGAAATTTGGTATGGGGGTTGTCCTTGCCATAAGACTGATACTTTACGAAAAATAACAAAACCACTTGGCGACCACACTCACTTAAAAAAGTTGATATACAAATTACAAAAAGGGATCATTACCAAAAATATGGGTTTTTTTCCTAAAGCTAGAAAATGTTGTCTCCTCTCAAACGAGTTGTTTAATTTGTATTTGCTTTTCAATCGAAATTTTTTTCTAAGCGAGCAGAAACAATTGCTGTGGAAATAGAAACCCCAATAGATAAGGTTACAAAACTTAATGCGTGGGTTGAGTTTGAAATATTTTTGGAAAATGGGCTGCGGTACCAAGAAGAAGTAAATTTGAAAGTTTTCTAAGCCGTAAATCAAAAGTCGTTAAAAATATATGTATTGAGCGTTTTTTCTGAAGCTTCACAACTTTTGCTGCTTGTTTGGGAAAAAATTTCAATTAAAAAGCAAAAAAAATTAAACTTAATATAGGGTTTGACTTTACAACTAAAATATAAATTTAGAAAAATTTGGAAAATTGGCTTGGCTTCCACTAGAGGTTTACGCCGATCACTTTATCGGCGGCGGCGGCGTAGGCTCTATTATATACCGGCGGCGGCGGCGTGGGCGGCCGGTGTTCTTACTTTAAAAAGCTTGATTTTTCTATTTAAAAAAATAGTATTTAGAAAAGGTTTTATTTGTATGTATTTAAGGAAATTAAAGTTTTGGCCATTTCGAAAAGATCCGGGGTGTTTGCCTCAAAAACTCGCATGAGTTACTATTCGGCCAAGGATGCCGCCCTCGAAATCATAAGCAGTCTAAGTGGACGTCATTGCGTTACTCATGGGTGAAAATCGTATAATCCTCGGCGCATCTACATAATTAAAATTTTACAAGGACCCTGGATACAATTTTTAAAATGTAGACCAAAGTTTGCAGACGTTTGTGTTCACAACATTTATTTCAATAGTCTTCGTTAAATCAAAACGATATTTTAGAATGGATGACCGCGTAATTTCAGTTTTCAGACTAGTTCGGCTGTCCACTACGTTAGGGTAGTAGCACACACGGTCATTAGTTCGACTGTCTGGGGAAAACTTTTGCTTCACAACTTTGAGTGTTCTTGCGAAGGACAAAGCCTCACCTGGTAAATATATGTGCCTACGTATTCACATTTGTAAAAGAAGGCGTAACGCGTAGGTTATATTTAAACTTAGTTGGTAGCCTATAAACAATGTGATTCACTCCAAGCGACTAGTTCTGCATAAGGGCCGCCAACTTTAGGAAATGTCAAAGCGGAAGACTTGGGTGTTGACGGATGAAGTGAGAAAATCAAAATTAACATTTCAGACGTTATTGTATAGTTTCGCAAACAAACAACAGGTTTTTAAATATAAACCCAAGTGATCTTTCAAACCCTTCTCATACATATATATATACTCAACTTAAGTATGAGGTAAGAATCATTTCAAAGGAGTGTTTATGTATGTGCCTAGAACCTGCTAAAGGATTTTGCATCACTGATTTCGCTTATTCCTTCAGTCAATCGCAATATAATTTTTTTTTTTAAATCGTGTAATTTTTGGGTAATTTGCTTTTTTTAACAACTTGAGGACAATTTGAAAACATGTTCGCCTTGGGTCATTTTATTTGAATTCATTGTTCATTATAAATTTTTTGCAAAAAAAAAAAATAAGCAAAGTGAGCATATAGTTTTATTATAAAACTTTTTGGCCTAAACAGTCTTAAATGAGTAGAAAATATGTACCGTGCCGGACGCCGCCGCCGCCGCCGCGCCGATATTTTTGACATTCGGCGGCGGCGGGTGAAAAACGACTAAAATCGGCGGCGGCGGCGGTGTTTATCGGCGGCGTATATCTCTAGCTCCCACCTCATTTAAAAGTAGAAACTTTAAATGTTTTGCAAGCCGTAGATGAGGATAACATATTGGTATAAAGGTTGTTTTTACTATTAAATATACACCCTGTTAAATCATCGGAATCGGTTGATGACCACACCCACTTAAAAAAAATCGATATCGAAATTGAAAAATAGACAAAAGGCGATAATTAATTACCAAAGACGAATATAGTAATGAAACTTGATACGTGGGTTAACTTTACGACAAAAAAAAATTTGTTAGTAAAGTTGTGGAAAATGGGCGGGGCATTTAGAGGAAGAAAATTTTAAAGTTTTGCTAGCAATAAATCAAAGGCCATTGAAGATATCATGTTGAAATTTAGTATGGAGGTTTTCCTTGCTATTTATATGGATGCACATAGGAAAAATTAACAAAATTGGTTGGCAAGCACTCACTTTAAAAAAATCGATATCGTAATTTCGAAAAATGCAAGAATATAGATATAGTAATGAAACTTGATATGTATGTCCGAAGAAAGAGAAAGAAAGTCTAAGTTCGTGTGGAGCCGAACATTATATACCCAGCTGTGCATGTTGTCAGTTGTTGTGTGTTGTAAATAGATTTTAAAGAAATAAATAAATGTAAGGCGCAATAACCTCAGTAAAGATTGTGGGGGCCGCCCTCTACCTCCGCTTCCATAGGCGGGTTCCAATAGAAACACTTTCTTGGCCGGAGCATCATCCTTCATTCGCATAACATGGCCTAGCCAGCGCAGCCGCTGCGTTTTAATTCGCTGGACTATGTGGATGTCTGCGTATAGCTCGTACAGCTCATCATTAAATCTTCTTCTGTACTCGCCATCGCCAACGCGTAGAGGTCCATAAATCTTTCGAAGAACTTTTCTCACGAACACTCCCAAAGCCGCTTCATCTGCTGTAGTCATGGTCCATGCGTCTGCCCCATATAGCAGGACGGGTACGATAAGTGACTTGTATGATTTTCGATCGTCGAGAGGACTTTACTTTTCAATCGCCTACCTAGTCCAAAGTAGCATTTATTGGCAAGACTGATGGATTTCAGTGCTGATGTTGTTGCTAGTGTTGATGCTGGTTCCCAAATAAACGAAGTCTTTAGCGAACGAAACGAAGTTAGTAGCGTGGTTGCCAAGGCGCGTATGCGCTGACTCTTTGCTCGATGACAGCAGGTACTTCGTTTTGTCCTCATTCACCATCAAGCCCATCCTTACCGCTTCTTTTTCCAGTTTGGAGTAAGCAGAACTAACAGCGAGGGTGTTTAGGCCGATGATATCAATGTCATCAGCATATGCCAGTAATTGCACGATTTTATAGAATATTGTTCCAGTGCGGTTAAGTTCTGCAGCTAGTATAATTTCCTCCAGCATCAAATTAAATAAATCGCACGATATGGGGTCACCCTGCCTGAAACCTCGTTTAGTTTCGAACGGCTCGGAGAGGTTCTTCCCAATTCTGACTGAGCTGATGGTGTTGTTCAACGTCATTTTGCACAGCCGTATACGTTTTGCGGGGAAACCAAATTCAGACATAGCGGCATATAGGCAGCTCCTTTTCGTGCTGTCGAAGGCGGCTTTAAAGTCGACGAAGAGGTGATGTGTGTCGATTCTCTTTTCCAAGATTTGGCGCATTGTAAAAATCTGGTCGACGGTAGATTTACCAGGTCTGAAGCCGCACTGATAAGGTCCAATCAGCCGGTTCACGGTGGGCTTCAATCTTTCGCACAATACACTTGAAAGGACCTTATGTGCGATATTAAGAAAGCTGATTCCACGATAGTTGGTGCATTTTGCAGTATCCCCCTTCTCGTGGACTGGGCAAAGGACACTTAGATTCCTACCGTCGGGCATGCACACGTCCCTCATATTTTGCTAAGAACCTGCTGCAGGCGCCTTACCAACTCCTCGCCGCCGTACTTGAATAGCTCAGCAGGCAATCCATCATCGCCCACGGCCTTGTTGTTTTTCAATCTGGTTATTGCTATTCTAACTTCGTCATAATCGGGCGGGGGACATATATTCCATCATCATCAATTTCGGGATCGGGTTCTTTATCTCTGCGCGGTGAATTGCTGCCTCAATTTAGGAGAGTAGAGAAGTATTCCCTCCAAAATCTAAGCACTTTCTGGACATCAGTTACAAGGTCATCGTTTTCGTTCCTACAGGAGTTTGCCCCGGTCTTAAAACCTTCCGTCTGTAGCCGTATTTTTTGGCTAAATTTCCGGGCGTTATTCCTGGTGGCTCAAGCTCCTCGCACTCACGCCTTTCTGCTTCTGCTTTTTTCTTCCTGGAGAGGCGTTCCACTTCCCTTTTCAACTCACTATAGCATTCACACACTCCTCTTGTCGCGCTCGCTTTTAACGTAACCCTGTAGGCAGCGTCTTTCTTTTGGTTGCAACGCGCCATTCTTCATCGTACCAGTTGTTTTTTCGTGGCCGCCGTTAACCAATTTTTTCCTCGGCGGCAGCACGAAGTACTTTGGAGATATGCTCACACTGCTCCTATATTCCTTCGGGATGAGTTGTGCTCTCAGAGAGCAGGTGTGAGAGTCGAGTTGCGAAATCATTTTCAGTCTGTTGTGATTGAAGCTTTTCGACGTCTAGTTTTCCTTGTGTTTTTTGTTCCTTGGTTTTAGCCGCGTTGAGGCGGGTGCGTATTTTGGCTGAAACGAGATAATTGTCCGAGTCAGTCCTCGGATCGTGCGCACATCTAAAACACTGGAGGCATGCCGTCCGTCTATCACAACGTGATCGATCTGATTGCGAGTATTTCGATCAGGAGACAGCCATGTAGCCAAAGTTATTTGCATGAATTAAGCGCAGATTGCCCTCGTTGATTTTAAATGTATGAATACATGCCTTGTCTGTTCTGATGTCACGTTGCTTTAATTTTTCCGAAACTATTAAATAAATTATACATAAATCAAAAATTGCTTCAAATAAATGTTTTCATACATTTAAAAGCAATGAGGCAACTCGCTCTTAATTCATATAAATATACAGCATTGGTTTATTCTTATAAGTTTCTATAGCCATGACGTGGCTGCATGCGTTTGCAACACTTCACCCATCGTAGGAGTTCGAATCCCACTCCCGGGAGAAAAGGCTTTGAAGAGATTTTTAAGTTATAATCGAAACAGCTGTCGCCTTGTCCGTCCTTACGTCAAGTTGTTTAAATTTTTCCCAATTTATTAAATAAATTATAAATTAAAAATTGCTTCAAATAAATGTTTTCATACATTTAAAAGCAATGAAGGCAATCCCCGCTTAATTCGTACAAATATACAACATTGGTAAATTCTTTGTGTTTCTATAAACAGAACAAAGCAAATACCAATTTCTTTCAAACAGCCCCCAAGAAGAAGCATAACTTTAACATATGATTACATACAAAGTATGTTCTGTGCAAAGAATAAAAAATGCAAGGAAGGCAAATGGGATAAGTTTAGAACAACTAAGGCGTGACGTGGCTGAATGCGCTTGTAACTCTCCAACCATCGTAGGAGTGCGGCTTCGAATCCCACTCCCAGGAGAAAATGTTTTGAAGATATTTACAAGGTAAATTCGAAACAGCTGTCTCCTTGTCGGTCCTGACTTCACGTTGTTTAAATTTTTTCCCAAATTATTAAATAAATTAAAAATTGTTTAAAAAAATGTTGTCATACATTTAAAAGTAATGAGGGCGATCCCCGCTGAATTCGTCCAAATAAACAACATTGGTAAATTCTTTGTGTTTCTAGAAACAGAACAAAGCAAATACCAGTTTCTTTTAAACAGCCACCAACAGAAAGCATAACTTTAACACATGATTACATACAAAGTATGTACTGTGCAAATAATTAAATATGCAAGGAAGGCAATTGGGATAAGTTTACAACAAACGAAACGTCACGTGGTTTAAAGTTTTCCCAAAATATTAAATAAAACTAGTATCGCCTGTGGTTGAAATTCGACAAACTTGTATTTTTTTCAACTCAGTCAACGCATCCAGTGTTGGGGGTAGTGGAATAATGCGTTAATAGTTGAGGAGTGAGTGGAAATATAGCAACCTGGTCTAACTTACTTAAATTTCTCATTAAAATTTTGAATTTGACCTAAGACGTTATACTTTTTGATTGCATTTTCTTAAATTTTCTATAAGCTTTTCAAATGTAGTTATAACGTTTTGGTATGGAGCTCCTTAAACAAAAATATAAAAAATATGTAAAATCAAATGAAATCGACATAGAATTATGGGGAAATGACTTGAGATTGAATTGAAAATTTGCTTTTTCCACACCACTCGGGAGGTACGCCGTTGGCGCGCTACCGAAGTTAGGTTTTGGTGCTCGGTTCCCTAGTAGGCCTATATCACCCATATACATATATCGCCCATTTACTTCAATAGCGCCATAATTCAAAAAACACGAATTTTTAGTTAAAAACTAAGAAATGTGCTAAAGGAATTTAGCCCATATCACACCACCCGTTAGCCATGCAATTGGCGCTGTACCGAGTTTAATTTTATATAAATACATATGTAATATGTAAATGTGACACAAAACGAAAATTTCGAAAAGAATTGAGGATACCTTCATAAAAAATTAAATAAAAATATAAAAAAATTATGTAAAGGGAAAGAAGGCAGATTTTATTAAATTAAATAAAAATTAAAGAAAAAATTAAGTGAAGTGAATAAACAGTTCCATATAAAAACTCAATAAGTGCACTTGGACTTTTTTGGGGTTTTAATGTTATCATTGTGGAAATATGAAGATCCTAATGGTCGGATATTTAATGTTGGGATTCCAATTCAGATCTATGGAATTTATATTAAATTTGTAAAGTCGCCATTTCATAAATATATATCCACATCTACCATAAAATATCGTCTGTGAACGATATAATACCAAGATATAACAAAGCAGAATAAACAAATTATTCACGCAAACATAATTACTAAAATAAAATTAATTTCATAACTTTCTGCGACATAAACAAATTAGGGTTATGGGATCTAAGCATACGATAGAATGGGCATATAATCCAGCAAAGTTAGCCTAATAATAAATAGTATAATATAAATAATAAATAGTATCGCCTGTGGTCGAAATCCGCCCAACTTGTATTTTTTCAACTCAGTCTATGAATCCAGTGTTGGGGGTAGTGCAATAATGCGTTAATAGTTAAGCTGTGAGTGGAAATATAGCAAACTGGTCTAACTTACTTAAATTTTTCATTAAGACGTTGTAATTTTTGATTGTATTTTCTTAGATTTTCTACAAAATTTTCAAATGTAATTATAACGTTTTCCTTAAACAAAAATATAAAAAATATGTAAAACAAAAGAAATTAACACAGAATTATGGTTACTTGAAATTAAATTAAAAAATAGCTTTTCCCACACCACCCGAGAGGTCCCCGTTGGGGCGCTACCGAAGTTAGTTTTGTGTGCTCGGTTCCCCAGTAGGCCTATATCACCCATATACATATATTTTTCTAAGCGGGGTCGCCCCTCGGCAGTGTTTGGAAAGCGCTCCGGGTGTATTTCTGCCATGAAAAGCTCTCAATGAAAACTCATCTGCCTTGCAGATGCCGTTCGGAGTCGGAATAAAACATGTAGGTCCCGTCCGGCCGATTTGTAGGGAAAATCAATAGGAGCACGACGCAAATTGGAAGAGAAGCTCAGCCTTAGATCTCTTCGGTTATCGCGCCTTAGATTTTATTTTTTTTTTACATATATCACCCATTTACTTCAATAGCGTCATAGTTCAAAAAACATGAACTTTTAGTTAAAAACCAAGAAATGTGCTAAAGGAATTTAGCCTATTTCACGCCACCCGTTATGCCACCCGTATGCAATTGGCGCTTTACCGAGTTTAACTTTGTATAAATACATATGTAGTACGTACATAAGTGTGACACAAAACGAAAATTTCGAATATAATAGAGGATACCTTCATAAAAAATAAAAATATAAAAATAGTATGTAATGAGAAGAAGGCAGAGTTTACTAAACAAATTTAAATGAAAGAAAAAAAATTAAGTACTTCAAGTGCGAAAAAATTAAGTGAAGTGAATAAACAGTTCCATATAAAAACGCAATAAGTGTACTTAGACTTTTTTCCGGGTTTTAATGTTATCATTGTGGGAATATGAAGATTCATGTTATGATGTTAGGATATTTAATGTGGAGATTGCAATTCAGATCTAAGTACGTAATTAATTTATATTAAATTTGTAAACACTCCATTTCATGAATATATATGACCATATCTACCATAAAATATCGTCTGTGAACGATATAATACTAAGATATTGTCACGGCTATTAGCATCACTAAGCTATACCATCACTAAGGCGATGCTAAGGCTATGCCAAGCAGTATTTACGTTAATAATCAAATCAAGTATACACATATATAAGGCAGCCCAGAGAGATGTCACACACAGATGCATTTACTTATACGCCTATGTGCGCGCGAGAGACTGTAAACTACAAACATTCACATCAATAATTCAATCTTTATGTATCTACATAAACGAATAAATAATTGCATCTACACATATGTACCATGTACGAATACGAGCAGCGGAGAGTCAATGCGCAAATACATGCATATATCTGAGAAGTTTGAGAGCTACTGGACTATGCTAGTACATTCTGGAAAAATGCGAACGAGGAAACCAAAGGGTATAAAAGGCAACAGATGTAGAGGCGCTGTAATTCAGTTTGAGTTGAGCAATCAATCAGTTATTGATTAAGCACGCGATCTGGCGGCCAATAGTAGAGTTTAATTTGAGTTATCAATCAGTTTGGTTATTAAGCCAGCGAGTAGCAAAGTATAAGTGTTATTGTGAAGTACTTTAATAAAGGCCATTTTTTCATTATTTCAATATTGGAGTTATTTATTCAACAGCTTAGTGATTCGAACTTAGCAGAGGATTGCAAATAAGAGGATTTGCAAGTAAATTCGTTACAATATGATAAAGCAGAATAAATTAAAAAAAAAGAAAAACAAACAAAAACATTGAAATTATTCACGCAAACATATTTACTAAAATAAAATTGATTTCATAATTTTAAGCGACATAAACAGATTAGGATTATGGGATCTAAGCATCCGATTAATGGGCATATAATCCAACAAAGTTAGCCTAATAATAAATATAGTAGGTAATATACTGCCTATGAAATATTTCGACCTAAAATCGAAAACGTTTTTGGGTCGTTTTTTTCGTTTAATATACAACGTGAAATTTTCCGATGAAATCAAGTTGCATTTAAATAATAATAAATTAAGTTGAAATATAAGATAATATAATAAAATAAAATAAGTAACATAAAAATAAATTAGCATAAAAGACAATATACAAATTTTACGTTATATCTTTGTATCAAATTTATTTATTTTTTGTTCAGTATAAGACGTGCTATATCTAAAATGAGCATAAAATATGGAAATGCAAACAACATTTTGAGTCAAATTTGCAATTAATTGTTATAAATAAATAAATTTAGTGAGTTTGAACAAAAGTTGACTCATTATTTGTGATTTCATGTTTTTTTGAAAGCACCTAAAATAAAAAACAAAGAACCTGTTAAATAAAGACCTATGCATTTACGTGTAAGTAAAATTTTAACAAAAAATAAATAAATTTGCTAAAAAGATTTTACATTAAAATTTGTATATTGTCTTTCATGCTAATTTATTTTGATATTTGTTATTTCATTTTATTATATTATCTTTTATTTCAACTTTGTTTATTATTATTAAATGCAACTTGATTGAATGGGAAAATTTCACGTTGTATATTAAACGACAAAAACGACCCAACACGTGTAAGTAAAATTTGTCCAAAAAAATAGAATTTCGAATTCAGGGGGATTTGTGAACATAATGGGTCCTACAGATGGCAATTTCGATATTTGCACAGATGTTCGAATTTACAAAAAACTTTTTTTATTAATTATAAAAAATAGAGTAATATTTGTTAACAAAAATAGGCTATGCACTGCGGCTGATCCATACGAATCGATTCATATAACTTTTATATGATTTTACGTACGCTAACTATGCGAAACAGCCTGTCAATTGATTGCATGGAAATTTTGTTAGCGTATTAATATATAGATAGTAGAGTAATATACGGCCTATGCAATATTTCGACCTAAAATCGAAAACATTTTTGGGTTGGTTTTTTTCGTTTAATATACAACGTGAAATTTTCCGATTCAATCCAGTTGTATTTAAATAATAATAAACTAAGTTGAAATAAAAGATAATATAATAAAATAAAATAAAAAATATCAAAATAAATAAGCATAAAAGACAATATACAAATTTTAATGTAATATCTTTGTAGCAAATTTATTTATTTTTTGTTCAGTATAAGACGTGCTATATCTAAAATGAGCATAAAATATGGAAATGCAAAAAACATTTTGGGTCAAATTTGCAATTAATTGCTATACAATTGTATTTAAATAATAATAAACTAAGTTGAAATAAAAGATAATATAATAAAATAAAATAAAAAATATTAAAATAAATAAGCATAAAAGACAATATACAAATTTTAATGTAATATCTTTGTAGCAAATTTATTTATTTTTTGTTCAGTATAAGACGTGCTATATCTAAAATGAGCATAAAATATGGAAATGCAAAAAACATTTTGGGTCAAATTTGCAATTAATTGCTATAAATAAATAAATTTAGTGAGTTTGAACAAAAGTTGACTCATTATTTGTGATTTCATATTTTTTTGAAAGCACCTATATATATATACATATGTAGAGATGAAACATTTGAGCAACGCGACAAAGCAGCATTTGGAGCTTTGAACTCAGGGGGGTTTGTGAACATAATGGATCCTACAGATGGCAATTTCGATAGTTGCACAGATTTTCGAATTTACAAAAAACTTTTTCTATTAATTATAAACAAATAGGATGATATTTGTTAACAAAAATAGGCCTATGCTCTGCGGCTGATACATACGAATCGATTCATATATGTAACTTTTATATGATTTTACGTAGCTAGCTATGCGAAACAGCCTGTCAATTGATTGCATGGAAATTTTGTTAGCGTATTAATATATAGATAGTAAGATTATATACGGCCTATGCAATACGGGCGTTACGATGCTGGTTGCCATTTTGACCTAAAATCAAAAACGTTTTTGGGACGTTTTTTTTCGTTTAATATACAATGTGAAACTTTCCAATTCAGTCATGTTGCATTTAAATAATAATAAACCAATTTGAATTAAGAGAGTATATAATAAAATAAAATAAGGAATAAAATAAGAAATAAAATAAATTAGCATAAAAGGCAATATAAAAAATTTAATGTTATATTTTTGTAACTTTTTATACCTTTCATGAACATGAAATGGTATATTAACTTTGGTCCGATGTTTGTGACGTTGAGAAATATAGAAGATAGACTCACCATTAAGTATACCGAATTGATCAGGGCGACAAACTGAGTTAATATAGCCATGTCTGTCTGTACGTCCGTCTGTCTGTTTGAACGCTAACTAGTCCCTCAAATTTTGAGATATCTCAATGAAATTTTGCACAAGGATGTATTTTTTTATTATATTAGACGTTTCTCGGATCCGGTAGGATCGGACTACTATAACATATATCTCCCATACAACCGATCGTTCAGATAAGACGATTTTGGTTATTCCTGCCGCAATTTGGAAAGTATAAACGTGAAACTCGGTGATATATATTCTAATATATCTTAGAAGATATCCTGAAAAAATCACTTTGATCGGAGCTATATATAGTACGATCGTTTAGATAGAAAGATTTTTGGCAATTTCTCCCTTAATTTCCAATATAAAAACGTTAAACTTGGTGATATTTATTCTAATATGATATAGAAGATTTCGTGAAAAAAACTTTTCGATCGGAACTATATATAATATATATCCCATACAACCGATCGTTCAGATAGAAAGATTTTTGGCCATTTCTCCCTTAATTTAGAAAGTATAAACGTGAAACTTGGTGATATATATTTTAATATATCATAGAACATTTTCTGAAAAAATCACTTTGATTGGAGCTATATATAGTATATATCCCATACAACCGATCGTTCAGATAGAAAGATTTTTGGCGATTTCTCCCTTAATTTCCAATATAAAAACATTAAACTTGGTGATATTCATTCTAATATATCATAGAAGATTTCCTGAAAAATCACTTTGATCGGAGCTATATGTGTATAGATATACCTATCCCATACAACCGATCGTTCAGATAGAAATATTTTTGGCCATTTCTCCCTTAGTTTCCAATATAAAAACGTGAAACTTGGTGATATATTCTAATATATCATAGAAGATTTCCACATCGGGTAGAATTATAAACTATTATTCTAAACATCCCAAAAACATGATCATAAATACGGCAATGGGCTGTACAAGACGAATGATGAATATTACAGATGACACTTACCATAATGACATAGAAAATGAAATAAAGATATTGTTAAAAGCCAATGATTTTCTTGATAAAATTATAAAAACTCTTTTAAAAAGATATAAATCACCAAATAGTCAACGTAGAGAGGAAAACCCGAAAATATTCAAGTCGTTAACTTATGTACCTAAATTATCTGAGCGCCTATCAACATTGACATCTATAATAAAGAAGATATTAAAATAGCACACAAACCTATGAGCACTTTAAAAAGTATGTTTAACCAAACTAAATCGAAAATACCGCAAACGGAAAAAAGCAACATTATTTATCAAATCCGGTGTAACGGAAACGACAAAGAATTATGCAACGAAGTATATGTTGGAACAACTAAATCTAAATTAAAAACTCGATTAGCACAACATAAATCAGATTTTAAATATTGTAATGATTTAAATATAAATAACCAAAAAACCGCACTTATGACCTATTGTGCAACGAGAAAGCACTGCCCGAACTTTGAAAAAATAATAGTACTTCAACAAGAACAACAATATGGGAATAGATTCCCACTGGAAATACTACATATACTAAACACAAGAATTAACTGCAAAAAAAATGTAGCAAACACCGCGCTCTCCTATAGGCATCTAATAAAAAACAAAAATAGTTAACAACTCCACGTACAAAGGGAAAGATGTGTCAAAAATGTATGGTTTGTTACGGTCTGCTGCTGCGGTCTACGGCCATGATCCCCTTGGGAGCGTGTTCACGCGAACACACCTAGCGATGTGGTGAAAGTGGCGATAAAAAGAAAAATATCGAAAGGAAGGGAACAGACAGACCGGCCATCACTAGAAGACGGGGAGAGAAAAAAAAAGAAGAAAAAAAACCACCACGAGTTTCCGAGGAAGAAAAAACTTCCTTTTCCTTTTTGCTGGCGGTCTGAAGCGGTAGAGCACACAACCCTCGTGACCAAAAAGTGGTCAAGTGAAAAATTACAGGATACTTAAGTGCATCCACATATAGTTGGTGGAACTGACGAGCGCGTTCTCAAATACAGATAGTTCACCATCAAAATTTGGGCGGTTTATAGCAATCGTAAAACACTCCTCTACATATGTTCATCGTATTTTCGGAATTCCTCAAAGCCGTGCTTATATACATAGCCAAATTTTGAAAGGCTAAGGAGCTACATACGGGAAGTTTACATTTTAACGCTTTAACCCGAAAATTGTCTCCGAAATGAGTGAATTCAATTAAAAACGAAGTAAGCTAGCCGGTGGCCACGTTGAAACCGTTTTAACCTACTCTCAGGACGTGCTAAATTCCCGAACATCGTGAATACTACTAAATAGTAATTGGAAGGCATCGGCGTTGCCTTCTCCGCGTATGCGAGGAGCGCGGGAATGTTGGAATATTCCCAACGATTGCCACGTAATATACACGGTTCCTCAACTTAGCAATAGTGGTGTTGGCTTAGCGGTGTCATTTCCATCCACACCAACTGCAATAGCACCAACCATATCCAGTGACCCCGGCACCGTCATATGCCAAGACGCCAGACGTACCACTCCTAGAGTGACATATCAACAAACACAGCGCCATTCACCACAGCAACATATTAATGATACACAACAATTGCAACAATTACAATTGCAACAACAAACGCAAAACCATCATCTAAACGAGCTGAGCAAATATTGGGTGGTGTCCAATGGTCAAGCATTGCCCTATAACATTCTACCTAATGGCACGATAATCACACCTCATCAACGCCAGCCAGCAACATCTGAGCAACATACGCACACTCAGCAGCAGCAGGTTCAGCAGCAGCAACAGCAACAACAACAGTAACAACACCAACTACAACAACAACGTTTGAAATTGGGTGAGTCCGTTCCAACTCGGTGAAATTGTATTATGTATCTATGTGAAGTGATAAAATTCGTCACTTACAGATTATCGTTTCAAATTTTTGTAATTCATTCCAAGCACGCTTAATGAACCTAAAGACCCCTTTCTGTAACTCGATTCGAACGTACGGTATATGCATTCGGACACTTTGGTGCTCTTAACTCTGTTGACCCGTCGGATAAGTGCAATGTAAAACCCGTTCTGCAATCTTGCGAATAAGAACCATTGTTCTGTAAAGCTTGTGAAAGGTCAATACAGTCAAGAAATAGAAAACCAAAATTATGAAAGTGTGAGTTCTGCAGATAATTTTATTCCAGTCGAGTTACAGAATAGTGTCACTAGTATATATATAATACCTTACATATTTGAATGTGTCACTCGGAACCATAAATTTTTTTTATACTTACCTGCGAAAGCCATGTAAATGGGTAATGCATTATACATTAGCGACATAGGCCTTTCTGCGAGAGTTATAACCTAGATGCAACAGGGGTTGGGGAGCGAGGTCCTTTTGAACCCGGAACAATAAACTCGTTTCAGACGTTTTTTTTTTTTTTTGTATTTTCAAATAACGTCGCGAATAAACCCTTGCAAAAAAAAAAAAAGGAAGAAGAGGAAGAATTCCCCAAATTAAATGAAATACATAAAAATGAATTTAATGTAATTGCACTAGTAATTAAAAACCAAAAGATATTTAGTACATTCAAAATATTTTCTACACTATATACGAAACCACTAGGCTGTAAGACATATAAGGAGTTGAATCCGAATAATTGTATGCGATGTAAATGTAATTCGGAATAAACGTAAACTCTAGCATCACATGTGAAACTTAGAAATTCTCGATAGAATCCTAAAAATTTAATGCATAAGTTATTAATTAGTATGAACTGTCAATAAATCTAAATTGTAAATGGGAATGCTGAGGTCTCCTTTCTTTTAGAGGGCACCTAAGGTATACAGGTAAGGGGCCACCGAAATTTTAGGTGCGTCGGTGGCCATGGATTTTGAGGGTGGGATAAAGCACCGGGCGTCGCAACACCACCCGCGGCGCCCCCTATGTATATTCGGCCCTTTTCTTTTTTATTTTTAATTTTTTCAGCTTTTTTGTTATTGTTTGGTTTTTCAGCGGTTTTTTTTGAATTTGATTTTCAGCGTGAGTAACCGGCCATGTCCGGTTCGGTAGTACTTTTTTGCGTCAGTTTTTTTTGAATTTGAATTTAAATTTTTGGAATGTTAACGGTCTGTCCGTGACATCCGGTTCAGCCGGATGTTGTTTTATTTTGTATTGATAAGCGTTTTGAGTCGGTCTCTGCGCTTCTGCCAGGGTTTTTGGATTTGACAGCTGCTCGTCTTGATAGGCATGATAGGAACTTTTTTCTGTTTATGGCGCAGGAACAGTAAGGTTGGCAAGGACCCGCCCCAGCCGACAATGACTAGCCACTGTGCACCACTACATCATGCCGACCGCCTTCCTTACTGCTTCCACCTTAAATGCGTTTCCATAACAGATGGCGCCCAACGGGATTTGGTGCCTAAGGCGCTGTCGCGCTGATCATTCCGGGTCAACTTATGAAGTTGACCATCCCACCAGTCCGAGGTGAGCAGCCGCAGGAGCAGCCACCTGCGTTGCGGTGGGATGGTTAGATGGATCAAGTTGTCCGGAGTGATCATCGTTGACAGTTGCTGAGGGCGCCATAACAGATGGCGCCCAACGTGGCGCCTGAAGCGCTGACCGCGAGGGTCAGTCGGGTCAACCTGTGAGGTTGACCATCCCACCAGTCCGAGTGAGCAGCCACAGAGCTGCCACCTACGTTGCGGTGGGATGGTTAGACGGATCAGGTTGTCCGGGCTGGTCATTGGGGGCAGTAGCGGAAGGAGCCACGGACTGATCGTCTTGTCCTCCGGACTTTTGTATTTCACCCAGTGAGGTAGTGCTAAACGCACTTGTTTTTTTTGTAAGTGGGTTTTTGTGTTTCCGGAATGTTGTCCGTTAGTCGGCTATGGAATAATTTTGTCCGCTAATTGGGTTTTTTTTTTGTAATGTTAAATTTTTTTTTTTTGCCGAATTTTGTGTTGTTAGTGTGAGTGCGTGTATGTATGTGGAAAAAGAACCCCAGCTCATCCCACGCCCCAGGTGGTAGTTTAGAATACCACCTGGACTGTGACGGGTTGAGCTGGGATTCAAAGTGACACCCTTCCCTGTCCCACCAGTCTGGGGAGCGGCCATTGAAGCCGCTCCACCCATAGCGGCTGAGGCAGGAGGGGTGTCCAGGGTGAATGGACGGGAGGCCTCAACACCCCCAGCCAGTCCCACTAGCGAGTCCCAGAGACCGCCTCTGCGTTGCGGCTGGGTGTGTTGGGACCAACCTGTGTGTGTAGGAAATTGACCCTAGCGGTCCCAACCAGTCCCAGAGGCAGGTCCTTAAGACCCCCTTATGCGTTGCGGTTGGGAGCACTAGGGACAAGAATGAATGAGTTTATGTTTTTTTTTATTTTTTTTTTGGAGCCCGAGTGCCTTCGGGGAACAGGAGATGTCAGCGTTCCCATTGAGTATCCAAATTTTTTTGTTTTGGCCTTCTGTGGGGGCGATAACCACTAGCCTTTCGGAGTTTGGACGAGTTCTCCATATCAAAATGTCTACACTTTTTTTTGCTTTGGCCTTCTGTGGGGGCGATAACCACTAGCCTTTCGGAGTTTGGACGAGTTCTCCATATCAAAATGTCTATACACCTTTTTTTTGTCTTGCCTTTTGTGGGGGCGATAACCACTAAAACCTTTCGGAGTTTTGACGAGTTCTCCATAACAAATGTCTAATTGCCGCAAAGCCCTTTTAAACTAGGAAACAGAATTAATTCCCAAATTTGACTTAACTTTTTTTTGATGGACCTATGTTGCCCGGCTAGCTTCGTAGTAGGACTTTGAGACTCTTATCTCAGGGGTGAGTCGTGCCCCACGTTGCTTGTCGTCGGAGATCCCTGGCAGTAGCTTCCCACAGAGGATCCGGGTTCCTGTTCGCTTCATCGTCAGGTCTTCAAAGCGAAGCAGGTTTGTTACGGTCTGCTGCTGCGGTCTACGGCCATGATCCCCTTGGGAGCGTGTTCACGCGAACACACCTAGCGATGTGGTGAAAGTGGCGATAAAAAGAAAAATATCGAAAGGAAGGGAACAGACAGACCGGCCATCACTAGAAGACGGGGAGAGAAAAAAAAAGAAGAAAAAAAACCACCACGAGTTTCCGAGGAAGAAAAAACTTCCTTTTCCTTTTTGCTGGCGGTCTGAAGCGGTAGAGCACACAACCCTCGTGACCAAAAAGTGGTCAAGTGAAAAATTACAGGATACTTAAGTGCATCCACATATAGTTGGTGGAACTGACGAGCGCGTTCTCAAATACAGATAGTTCACCATCAAAATTTGGGCGGTTTATAGCAATCGTAAAACACTCCTCTACATATGTTCATCGTATTTTCGGAATTCCTCAAAGCCGTGCTTATATACATAGCCAAATTTTGAAAGGCTAAGGAGCTACATACGGGAAGTTTACATTTTAACGCTTTAACCCGAAAATTGTCTCCGAAATGAGTGAATTCAATTAAAAACGAAGTAAGCTAGCCGGTGGCCACGTTGAAACCGTTTTAACCTACTCTCAGGACGTGCTAAATTCCCGAACATCGTGAATACTACTAAATAGTAATTGGAAGGCATCGGCGTTGCCTTCTCCGCGTATGCGAGGAGCGCGGGAATGTTGGAATATTCCCAACGATTGCCACGTAATATACACGGTTCCTCAACTTAGCAATAGTGGTGTTGGCTTAGCGGTGTCATTTCCATCCACACCAACTGCAATAGCACCAACCATATCCAGTGACCCCGGCACCGTCATATGCCAAGACGCCAGACGTACCACTCCTAGAGTGACATATCAACAAACACAGCGCCATTCACCACAGCAACATATTAATGATACACAACAATTGCAACAATTACAATTGCAACAACAAACGCAAAACCATCATCTAAACGAGCTGAGCAAATATTGGGTGGTGTCCAATGGTCAAGCATTGCCCTATAACATTCTACCTAATGGCACGATAATCACACCTCATCAACGCCAGCCAGCAACATCTGAGCAACATACGCACACTCAGCAGCAGCAGGTTCAGCAGCAGCAACAGCAACAACAACAGTAACAACACCAACTACAACAACAACGTTTGAAATTGGGTGAGTCCGTTCCAACTCGGTGAAATTGTATTATGTATCTATGTGAAGTGATAAAATTCGTCACTTACAGATTATCGTTTCAAATTTTTGTAATTCATTCCAAGCACGCTTAATGAACCTAAAGACCCCTTTCTGTAACTCGATTCGAACGTACGGTATATGCATTCGGACACTTTGGTGCTCTTAACTCTGTTGACCCGTCGGATAAGTGCAATGTAAAACCCGTTCTGCAATCTTGCGAATAAGAACCATTGTTCTGTAAAGCTTGTGAAAGGTCAATACAGTCAAGAAATAGAAAACCAAAATTATGAAAGTGTGAGTTCTGCAGATAATTTTATTCCAGTCGAGTTACAGAATAGTGTCACTAGTATATATATAATACCTTACATATTTGAATGTGTCACTCGGAACCATAAATTTTTTTTATACTTACCTGCGAAAGCCATGTAAATGGGTAATGCATTATACATTAGCGACATAGGCCTTTCTGCGAGAGTTATAACCTAGATGCAACAGGGGTTGGGGAGCGAGGTCCTTTTGAACCCGGAACAATAAACTCGTTTCAGACGTTTTTTTTTTTTTTTGTATTTTCAAATAACGTCGCGAATAAACCCTTGCAAAAAAAAAAAAAAGGAAGAAGAGGAAGAATTCCCCAAATTAAATGAAATACATAAAAATGAATTTAATGTAATTGCACTAGTAATTAAAAACCAAAAGATATTTAGTACATTCAAAATATTTTCTACACTATATACGAAACCACTAGGCTGTAAGACATATAAGGAGTTGAATCCGAATAATTGTATGCGATGTAAATGTAATTCGGAATAAACGTAAACTCTAGCATCACATGTGAAACTTAGAAATTCTCGATAGAATCCTAAAAATTTAATGCATAAGTTATTAATTAGTATGAACTGTCAATAAATCTAAATTGTAAATGGGAATGCTGAGGTCTCCTTTCTTTTAGAGGGCACCTAAGGTATACAGGTAAGGGGCCACCGAAATTTTAGGTGCGTCGGTGGCCATGGATTTTGAGGGTGGGATAAAGCACCGGGCGTCGCAACACCACCCGCGGCGCCCCCTATGTATATTCGGCCCTTTTCTTTTTTATTTTTAATTTTTTCAGCTTTTTTGTTATTGTTTGGTTTTTCAGCGGTTTTTTTTGAATTTGATTTTCAGCGTGAGTAACCGGCCATGTCCGGTTCGGTAGTACTTTTTTGCGTCAGTTTTTTTTGAATTTGAATTTAAATTTTTGGAATGTTAACGGTCTGTCCGTGACATCCGGTTCAGCCGGATGTTGTTTTATTTTGTATTGATAAGCGTTTTGAGTCGGTCTCTGCGCTTCTGCCAGGGTTTTTGGATTTGACAGCTGCTCGTCTTGATAGGCATGATAGGAACTTTTTTCTGTTTATGGCGCAGGAACAGTAAGGTTGGCAAGGACCCGCCCCAGCCGACAATGACTAGCCACTGTGCACCACTACATCATGCCGACCGCCTTCCTTACTGCTCCGTTGTAAATGCGTAGCCATAACAGGTTTCAATGTTTAATAAGTTTTGTTAATAATTGTTAATTGTTGTTTGATGTAAATTATATGTTATTTTGTGTTCTGTTTGTTTATAGTTCACCCTGAGGACGGTTATCCTGCATAACCGGAATATATTGGTAAAAATTTAAAACTTCTGTGTTTTATTTTCCAAAACATCAGACCTCAAGCCGGCAAATAAAAATTTATAGAAGATTTCCTGTAAAAATCATTTCGATCGGAGTTATATATAATATATATCCCATACCGATCGTTGAGATAAGGGGGTTTTTTGCCATTTTTTATTTTATATTTATCTTAAAAATCGTTTAGGTATGAAGATCTTTTCACTATATATTTTTTATCTTATACATCCGATTATTTGGAGATTACGAACGGGATAAGATTATTGTTCAGCCCCATTCATGAAAGGTATGAAGTCTTCGGCACAGCAGAAGACAGCCCCGTCCTTACTTGTTTTTTTTTTTTTGTTCAGTATAAGACGTACTTTATCTAAAATGAGGATTAAATCTGCAAATGCAAAAACATTTTCGGGCAAATTTGCCATTAATTGTTATAAATAAATTAGTTAGTTTCAACAAAAGTTAACTCATTATTTGTGATTTCATGTTTTTTTGAAAACAACTAAAATAAAAAACTAAGAATCTGATAAATAAAGACTTATGTATTTACGTGTAAGTGAAATTTGCCACAAAAAATGGGACGGTCAAAAATTAATTCTATTTAAGATTTTTTGGTACGCTGCAAATTATTTTGGAACAATTTTTTTATGATTTTGGTAGAGGCTATTATAGGTAAGTGGCAACAATGGGAAACCATATTTGTATGTAGGTGAAACATTTGTGCTTTCGAATTTAGCGGGGATACATAAAGGTTTAGGTCTTTGAAATTCGCATTAGAACACTTAGATAATTGTTCCCAAATATGGCGCGCTTGTCGACAAAAATGAATTTCGATATTTGGAACAATTGTTCGAATTTACAAACAACTTTTTCTATTAATTATAAACAAATAAACTAATATTTGTTAACAAAAAATAAGCCTATGCACTGCGGCTGATCCATACGAATCGATTCATATAACTTTTATATGACTTTACGTATGCTAAGTATGCGAAAAAACCTGTCAATTGATTGTATGGAAATTTTGTTAGCGTATTAATATATAGACTAGTGTCGCCTGTGGTCGAAATTCGAACAACTTGTGTTTTTTTCAACTCAGTCTATGCATCCAGTGTTGGGGTAGTGCAATAATGCGTTAATAGTAAAGCAGTGAGTGGAAATATAGCAAAGTAAGTTAAATTTTTCATTAAGAGGTTGTAATTTTTGATTGTATTTTCTTAAATTTTCTACAAAATTTTCAAATATAATTATAACGTTTTGGTATGGAGCTCCTTAAACAAAAATATAAAAAATATGTAAAATCAAAAGAAATTGACATAGAATTATGGTGAAATTACTTGAAATTAAATTGAAAAATAGCTTTTTCCACACCACCCGGGAGGTCCCCGTTGGGGCGCTACCGAAGTTAGTTTTGTGTACTCGGTTCCCCAGTAGGCCTATACCACCCATATACATATATCGCCCATTTACTTCAATAGTGTCATAATTCAAAAAACACGAACTTTTAGTTAAAAACGAAGAAATGTGCTAAAGGAATTTAGCCTATTTCACGCCACCCGTTAGGTATGCAATTGGCGCTTTACCGAGTTTAACTTTGTATAAATACATATGTAGTATGTACGTAAGTGTGACACAAAATGAAAATTTCGAATAGAATAGTGGATACCTTCATAAAAAAAAAAATTTAAAAAATTATGTAATGAGAAGAAGGCAGAGTTTACTAAAAAAATTTAAATGAAAGAAAACAAAATTAAGTACCTAAAGTGCGAAAAAATTAAAGTGAAGTGAATAAACAGTTCCATATAAAAACGCAATAAGTGCACTTAGACTTTTTCCGGGTTTTAATGTTATCATTGTGGGAATACGAAGGTTCATGCTATGATGTTAGGATATTTAATGTGGAGATTGCAATTCAGATCTACGTACGTAATTAATTTATATTAAATTGGTAAACACTCCATTTCATGAATATATATGACCATATCTACCATAAAATATCGTCTGTGAACGATATAGTACTAAGATATAACAAAGCAGAATAAATTAGAAAAAAAAGAATACAAACAAAAACATTGAAATCATTCACGCAACATATTTACTAAAATAAAATTGATTTCATAACTTTAAGCGACATAAACAAATTAGGATTATGGGATCTAAGCATCCGATTAATGGGCATATAATCCAACAAATTTAGCCTAATAATATATATAGTAGGTAATATACTGCCTATGCAATATTTCGACTTAAAATCGAAAATGTTTTTGGGTCCTTTTTTTCGTTTAATATACAACGTGAAACTTCCCGATGCAATCAAGTTGCTTTAAATAATAATAAATTAAGTTGAAATATAAGATAATATAATAAAATAAAATAAGAAATATAAAAATAAATTAGCATAAAAGACAATATACAAATTTTACGTTATATCTTTGTAGCAAATTTCTTTATTTTGTTCAGTATAAGATGTACTATAATAAAATGAGCATAAAATCTGGAAATGCAAAACACATTTTGGGTCAAATTTGCAATAAATTGTTATAAATAAATAAATTTAGTGAGTTTGAACAAAAGTTGACTTATTATTTGTGATTTCATGTTTTTTTTTTAAAGCCAATAAAATAAAAAACAAAGAATCTGTTAAATAAAAACCTATGCATTTACGTATAAGTAAAATTTGTCCAAAAAATAGGTTATGTTTTTATTTCTTTTTAAAGTTTTTTTGTGCGCTAACAATTATTTTAGAACAATTCTATATCTATCTCGATTCCTTTATACCTGTACAACCAACCGTTATCCAATCAAAGTTAATATCCTCTGTGAGCTCTGCTCAACTGGGTATAAAAACAGGCGCTTTCGATGTCAGCTTAACACGGACTTTGCATCAACCAATTCACCAAGTTATTGAAACAAAACACTAAAAGAAAAGTTTTGTAATAAAGTTGTTAAAAAAAGAAAATTACCCAAAAAAGTGCCGATTTAAAAAAAAATGTACATTGCGATTGGCTGAAGGAATGAGCGAAATCAGTGATGCAAAATCCTTTGTAAGTTCTAGGGGCTTAAACACTCGTTTGAAATGTTTCTTACCTCATATTTAAGTTGAGGATATATGTACGCATGAAAAGGGTTTGAAAAATCACTTGGGCTTACATTCAAACATCTGTTGTTTATTTGCGTAACTATACAAAAACGTCTGAAATGTAAATTTTGATTTTCACACTTCATCCTTCAACACCCAAGTCTCCCGGTTTGACATTTCCTAAGGTTGGCGGCCTATCCAAAACTAGTCCCTTGGAGCGAATCACATTGTTTATAGCCTACCAACCAAGTTTAAATATAACCTACGCGTTACGGCTCCTTTTACAAATGTGAATACGTAGGCACATATATTTACCAGGTGAGGCTTTGTCCATCGCAAGAACACTCAAAGTGGTGAAGCAAAAGCTTTCCCAAGACAGTCTAACTAATGACCGTGTGTGCTACTACCCTAACGTAGTGGACAGTCGAACTAGTCTTTCTAAAATATCGTTTTGATTTAACGAAGACTATTGAAATCAATGTTGTGAACACAAACGTCTGCAAACTTTGGTCTACATTTTAAAAATTATATCAAGGGTCCTTGTAAAATTTTAATTATGTAGATCCGTCGAGGATTATACGATTTTCACCCATGAGTTACGCAATGACATCCACTTGGCATCCTTATGATTTAGAGGGCGGCATCCTTGGCCGAATAGTCACTCCCTAACGTTTCAAGGTGTTTCTCTGGTTTAGCTCGGCAGCATAGCGTGACAAAAACATCAGTTAGAAAGCCTTCGGAACTACACCTAGAGCTTCTAGGAAAGTGACGTCGACGAAGGTACATATGAGTTAGAAGTCGCAGTCCTATAGCTTCTGTGCTGAGGGTCAGGAGGCGTGGTAGCGACTGCTGGTTGGGATTGATACTATTCGCCCTTCGGGAATTGTAGCTCTTAATCATGGGGAATTGTAGCTCGAAAAACTGGATGCTCCCTGTGCCACGAGAGTCATGAGTATTAATAGACCATTAATAGCAACCGTAAGTCGCATTTGTGCGTGACCGACAAGGAGCCACAAAGATTTAAAAAAACTGTGTTCGCCACGATTATTTGGAGTTAACCCCAGGTGAAACAACGCTTTGCACGAGATATACAGACAAAAGTGTGACCATTTTATGTATCTCTATTTCTTTTCAGCAGACGCAGCAGTACCAATTCCAAAGACCCAACCCCCACCCACCCTACGGCCGGGCCTAGGTTACGTTGTTATAGTTATTCACAGCGAACGGACATTTTTGATCATTATGTGTTGGAAAGGTTTATCACACTCCCTTAATTTCGAAGCAGGTTTTGTTTTATTATTGTGGCGAATGTTGACACAACTAGGCTAGTTAATAATCACGCAATAACAAAAACATGAAGCAGCCACTCTTATGTACATGTACACATTAAAGCTAGCCACACTTATGTACAAGGCAACGAAGAGATACCTCACACACACAGACGTAGTCATCAGCCGAAGTTGTTACTCACACATACACGCGCATCTATGTAGCTCAATTATCAAGCAGCAGTTCTAGAAGGCGAAACGTCTAGAATTTAGTAGAAATATGCGAATGAAGCAATGGAGAGTATAAAAGCAGCACAAGCTCAGCAGTCAAGATGGAAGCACAGGAGGCACGCATAACAGAAATGTCATCACAAATATCCACAAATATGACACCTCAACTGGAAGAGCAGAAGATATATATGGCATCCCAACTGGAATCTGAGGAGACACGTATCTCAGAGATGTCGTCAGAAATAACATTTAAAATTGAAGCACAAGAGGCTCGTATATCCGAAATGTCGACACAAATTTCAGCACAGGTAGCAGCGCAGATCTCTGCACAACTGGAAGCGCGTATGGACGAGAAAATAATGCAGTTTGAGGAAAAAATTGAGGCTGAGCTGAATGCTTTGAGAGGAAGTATTCAAGAGTTGCAACTTAATCGCCCGGCTGCTTCAGCGAGTAATACGAAGGTAAAAACTCCATTTTTTTACAGTTCTGCTCCTTTCCAGGTCTTTAAGCCACAGTTCGAGACCGCAGCAATGAACAACTGGAATGCTGAAGATAAAGTTGCTGCACTGTTCGTGGCATTGAAAGAGCCTGCAGGTGAAATCTGGCACACAATTCCAGAGTACGAACGGAACAGCATTGATGGCCTCTGTAGAGAGACATTACGGAAGCGAGCATAGGAAACAGATATACGAAATTGGGTTGCAAAACCGCTACCATAAAGCGAATGAGGCTTTGCAGGAATTTGCGTCGGATGTCGAAAGGTTGGCCCATCTAGCAAATGCGGACGCACCCTGTGGAATACACCGAAAGGTGAAAGTTCAGAGCTTTATTAATGGAAAATCGAGCAGTCTAACGTGGATGGCAAAGAGCATGTACTGACTGTAGATTCGGGGGCATCTCATTCCTTAATCCGATCTGACTTGGTCAACAGGAGGGTAAAACCATTAACCAAGTACAGGGAGAAGTGGTATGTGAAGTCTGAATTGGGAAGGTCATGGTTCTACACAAATTCGTTGTGGCAGAGATCGTTGATGAAGTCACATTGGGAGTAGATTTCTTAGTTGACCATGGCATCAGGATCGATATGCAGAAAAGGATTATGCAGTATAAGAACAAGGATGTACCACTTAACTACAGTTTTGGAATCGGGTTCAGCAGTAAGCGAGTGGTGGTGGAGGAGACTCTACAAAGACCACGAAAGTCAGAGACAGCAGGCCTGGCAAGGACATGTGGAACGAATGGGCCAAACGAATCAAAACCGAAGGTGCCTGCGAGAAAAACACAGGCATTGACAAACCCTAATGGACGCACTAAAACAAAGGAAAGAATTTCACAGAAAGAATGCAAGGGTGGTTTCAAGCCAGGGCGCACTACTTTTGTGGAACGTCAAGACGATACTGATTATGCAAAGACTATCCGTCAAGATCAAGCCCTACGAAGTAGTTCATTGGCAAAAAACAGAATATTAGGATGAAACACAGGTTCAATGAGAACAACAAATCGGAAAGTTTCTTGGAGAAAAATTTAGTACTGTTATACAACCCTCACCGGCTGAAAGGTGTTCCATCAAAATTTCAATGAAGCGACACCATCTACCGCATACAAAAAATTGGAAAACCACGAAATAAAAGGTTGGTTCGTTTGGAGAGGCTAGTAGCGGTTGGATCGAAAGATTTGTCTCATTGGGACGATCAGACTTAGGTGGAGGGCAGTGTTTGATTTAAATACGCTACTAGTTGCGAAGTTCAGTATAATTGTGAAGTATAGTTTTACTACTCCCAAAGTAGACTAATAAAAACCATTTTGCAAACAGAATATTGGAGTTATTTATTCGACAGTTCAACGATACGAACATTAGCAGAAGATTTCAAATAAGCGTAATTTCCCAAAATTCGATACTTGTATTAAAATTGTGGAATAGTATCATGTATATGATGAGCCCTAGCATCAGAATATATTACAACGAAATATGTGTGGTTTGTATGGAACGGTATTGAAATTCAAGGTGGAGGCGCCTGTGATGGTTACGTATGAATAAAATGATCATACAACAAGTACGGATCACCTCTGACGAGGCCTTGTACGTGGCGAAGCGAGCATGCTAGTATTAGCCAGGTCTAAGCTCGCCGGATTGGGGTGGTTCTTGCTTGCCACTAATGAACAAGCTTTTACCCATTTCACAAAAAAAAAATCATGCACATATAAAATTAACTTGAAACAGAAAATCCACAAAAAAAATCTTTAACCCCAAAAAAAAACTACCCAGTATTAACTGACGGACATAAAAAAAATTTGGAAATGCACCAACTTAACCGCAGAAGCAATAAAAACGCTTCTCTTCTCTCCTCCTACCCAACCATTGAGAGGTGATTTACCTCACATTCCTTTTTAAAATAAAAAGTTAGCACCGATTCATTTTTAAATTCACAAATCGATTACATATTTATTCATTTATTAATTTAGAGTTTAAACTTATTTTGCAAATAATTCATAAACTTGCTATAATTTTCATAGCTTGAAATTTCATATCTTTAAATTTTAGTTTAATCTATATCATACAATGAAAATTGCCTATATACACATACTTTATTGATTAAAAGATTAAAGAAGAAATTTGAAACAAAGAAAAACAAAATGTTCCAATTATATCGCAAAATGAATCTATAATTTGCGTTTAAGAACATCCCTAATGCTAACATACTTCAAATTCAAAAACCTTCTATTTATTTTCTAATTTGATTGGTATGTGCGAATTACTCGTAACATACAATTTATAAGAGCAATAACAAGGTTAAGAAGGAAAATTTCAAACAAAAGGATTCTAATTAGAATCTAAACCTTTTGATAAGATTATTTAAAATTTTACTGTGGCAACCACAATAACTCTCAAGTAAAGGATAAATATGGAAAATTATATAACACGAAAGAGAGTAACATGATCACTCCAATAATATGCACAAATATGCATTTCGTTTTCATGTTACTTTCCATCTCCTAAGAAATTACATACGCATATATATACGTATATATATATATATATAAACGTTCAGAGGTTATAAATCAGAGCCGGCCAAATGTTGCACATTGTGCAATTTGAGTTCGTAGTTTCACACAGGCACTAACGATGTGCGATCACGATCGTTTGCTTTCGCTTGTCACTCACTAAAATCAACAGTGAATGCAAGAGGAAAAGTCCATGCTACTTTTTGGGCACATAATAAAAACAATATGCTGCAAGGTTAAAGTGACTTTTAATACGTTTTAGTTAGTATTATTAAGTTCCTTAGAACATGCATATTAATAATGACAATTTAAATATTAATAATTAATAATAATTAATTTAATAATTAATTTAATAATAAATATTGACAATTTAATATAAGCAACTTTTTATACGTTCTACTTAATTTTATTAATTTTTATACATTTTTTTTTTATTGAAAATATATATTTCTATCTTTACATTTACTTTGTTTTATAGTTCTTTCTTAATAAAAAAGTGATTTTTTAAAGTAAATTTTGCATTGAAGAAACACCATACCTTCTTTTATAAAAAATGTTTATCTTGCTAGCTCGACCTCCGCGTTCTTAGTTATATGAATATAAGTAAATATTGTTAGGATTAGCTTAAAATGAAATAACCAGAGTCCTTTTTAATTTCGAACTTCACAGTCCACATTTTCTTTTAACACACTGTGGGGAGTTGTCACTCAATTTTTACATACACTTATGCAATTGTTTTAAGATTTGTGTGGCCGGCTCTGTTATAAATTATAAGAGATACAGTTTAAGAGCACTTACATCTTACTCCAACGTTGTCAGCAGGGGCCCGTGAGTTGAGTTGGTAACTGAAATTTTAAGTAATTTTTCCCTCTCTCTCTCTACATTACGATTCTAATTGGAATCTCAGTTCCGTGTTGGTATAATATGTATGTATGTATATTGTATATGAAGTTGCCTATTATAGGGTAATAGGAGGCAATTTGTCTAATTTAACCCTTGAAAAAAACATTTGTTTTATTTTCTGAAATTTTAATTTGCTTTTAAATCAAAAATCTTCTTGAGGTTATTTAAATAAAATGGAAACCAATGCAACCTTACTTTTTCTTAACTGAAATGAATTGTAAGGTGTCATTTTAATTTATTAGCAGAACATAATAATCTTTATGTATCATTTTCAAATTATTTATCTTCCTCTTAGTTTTCCTTCTTCCTCTTCTTCTGTAGTAAACTAATTTCTTCTCTCGAGTTTTAACTTAGCTTATAATTGCTTTACCTATGTAAGTAATACGTTAAAATCTACATGCAAACGTATGTATGTATATTCCACATTAGCATGTAGAAAAATATTTGCAATTCATTTTCTTCTAAAATAACTTGAATGCAATTTTAAACAGTTTTAATAGATTAAAGGTATGTTTGCTTAAACTTTAAGTAACTCGGTTTTTTTTTTGTAATGCAATTAAATTTATGACAATCTAGTTCGGAAAACTATTTTTAATAATTGTAAAGTATTTCTATTTTTATGTTTCATAGAATTCACTAGTTTTAAGAAATTTACTTTAACATTAAGTAGTTAGATTCTCAAACTAGTTTTACAGCACGTATTTATATTCACTTTACAGAATGAAGACATTAAACTAGAATCCTAACTCCCTCACAAAAAATTTCTTTAATATTTCGCTGTAGTTAGCGATGGTTTAATATGTTTTACATTTGGACTTTTTGATATAACACCTGCTGCATTAGTTGTGGCTTCCGACGATTTTGCATTTTCGATGTTATCAACAGTTTTATTTTCATTTTCACTCATATTAACGACCTTTATTGAAAGTCGTTTCTGCTTCGTTTTGGAGAGCTGAGTTCTTCACTATTTAATGGGTCATCTGGATTAGGAGAGGCTAATAGTGACTATATGGACAGCAAGATCGATGCTAATGTAATTAGGATTATAGAAGCCAGTTGGTGGCACACGTAATAAATACAAGCATAGCTTGTCAGCATTAACTATATTTGGGTGATAAATAGCTGTCGAGAATGGCGGTGTTTGGCAAGCGCTCCGGGTGTATTTCTGCCATGAAAAGCTCTCAGTAAAAACTCATCTGCCTTGCAGATGCAGTTCGGAGTCGGCATAAAACATGTAGGTCCCGTCCGGCCAATTTGTATGGAAAATCAAGAGGAGCACGACGCAAATTGGAAGAGATGCTCGGCCTTAGATCTCTTCGGAGTTTATCGCGCCTTATATTTATTTTTTTTTTTAGCTGTCGAGAATTTGAATATAGGTGGATGGAAAGGATATCGACTGCCTAAATTAATGGTCAAACTGATCCGGATTCACCGATCTTGCTCCTCTGGTGTCCGCAGGATGTATCAATATTTCCTCATCCCTTTTGATTTTTATTAATTATAGAGTTTGATTTTTATTAATTATATTCACTATTTAAAACTAGCAACACATTTTTGTATCGGTGACCATGCACCACTCTAAACGATTTAAAAGTACAACTTTACACTTCAAGATCTCCAGCCAGAAAGCAAGAGCTCATTTTTTCGGAAATCACTTTGACCTCCTCTTTCTTTTCTCTCACTTTCGTAAACCCATAATGCCCGCAGTTAGACAAATTGCCAAAGGTGTTGCCACTGAACTAATTTCTTTTAACTTTAACCCTAGTAGGAATTTGTGAAACCAAATATTCCAAATGTTAACAATTGTTGTCCTCAAAGAAACTAACTACCAAGCCATTCTATTTGAGTACAACTTACTAATATTACGATCAACAAAGAGACTTTACGAATCAAAGCCGCGCTCATATGCCTTACAACCGTATGTCATTATCCTTAAAATGGTTGGAGCTTAGATAGACTCCATATCACACCAGGGTAAGAACTTGTAATTAAAACATCCTATTACAAGCTAACCACCGTGGTATGATGGTTGCGTGCTCCGCGTACCACACCGTATTCCCTGGGTTCACACCCCGGGCAAAGCAACATCAAATTTTAGAAACAAGGTTTTTCAATTAGAAGAAAATTTTTCTAAGCGGCGTCGCCCCTCGGCAGTGTTTGGCAAGCGCTCCGGGTATATTTCTGCCATGAAAAGCTCTCAGTGAAAACTCATCTGCCTTGCAGATGCCGTTCGGAGTCGTCACAAAACATGTAGGTTCCATCCGGCCAATTTGTAAGGAAAATCAAGAGGAGCACGACGCAAATTCGAAGAGAAGCTCGGCCTTAGATCTTTTCGGGGGTTTTCGCGCCTTACATTTATTATTTTTTTTTTTACAAGCTAATTTGGTACCAATGATTCGGCTATGAAGTGTTGAGGAAGGCAACGTGGAGCCGATAGTTGGGCCATTGATCATGCAATTAGATCGGTCGTTGACACCGTTGGGTCTACCAAACCCAAGTACTCACGTTAAACATATATCGTAATTTTACACAAAACTTTACAGCAATCACATGAATATTGCCAACTTCAACGGCAAATATCTCCGGATAGAGATACAATATTAAGATTACTCGCGTACATCCCTATTGGCGTGTTAAAATCAAATTGGTTCATTATTCCTCAACTTTCGCTGCTTTTATACTCTCTGTTGCCACGTTCCCCTATTTCTGCTAAGGTCTATACTTTTCACGAACAACTGCATATTTATTTCTCATTTCTGTATCTGATACTCACGTGTGTCCTCTAGTTCACGGCTACGACACCATGTTTTCATTTGGGATCGAACCAAATTTCAAAAACAGGGACAACATTAGTTTTATTTTATTGATTCAGTTTAGATTCAGTAAAACATGATTTAAAAAATAAGCGTTCGGTTCTATATTTTATATATTAAATAAAATTAATCAATTTTTTAACCTTTTTTCATTCATGCCATTTTCCCAAAAGATAAAACGATCATAAACGGCCTGACATTACAACTCAGAAGATTTGAAAGTTTCTATTTTGTAACAATTGTATCTAATTAATAAAATTATTATTGAGGTTTCTTTGTCAGCTAGCACCTTGTCGGGAATAATTTTACACGAAACGTTTATATCTCCTTTCGGTAACAATTTACAACAGGGATCGACTGCTAATACGTGTCCAAAACAATCGGGAGAGGTGTCGAAAGACTCGTCTTGACCTCAGTATTAATAATACGGAGGCGGATAAAAGTTTGAGTATTTCAAAATATATTAACAAAAAACCGAAAAATTACCCCGGATCCCTCCGAAACCGGGGGTGGGATCCTTAATATTTATGCGCAAAACAATTTTCTGTATTGGTGGCCTTTGGCCGTGCTTATAAAAATTACCCTGGAAGGCCCTGGGATCAAAAATAAATCCGTGCAAAATCCCTTGGTACACAATTTTTTTCACTGTGTGCAAAGTTACACAACCACTTGAAAATTGTCAACTTCAGCTGCAAACATCTCCCAACAGAGTTAAAGCTCTTCTTTTCCGCATTCGGATATTTTTGTACGCGTATTAGAAATTATTACCCTTTTTTCGAATTGCTTTTTGTTTGTGATTCAAACTTGTTACATATGGCATACAAAGATTTTCTGATTTCAATCCTTTGCTATGATATAAGTATGTATATAGGTCAGAAATAGCATATAAACTTGCAATTCTGTATCTGATATTGAATTTGGCTATACAATTAGTCCAGAAGTGAAGCTGTACTAAATGAAACAAATGAGGTTGATGGTTGAATCATAAGTGTGTGATTAACCTTTATTTTGAAAATGCTTTTCCTTTTATACAAAATATTCTTATGTATAATGTATTTGTCGGTCAATGTGACAAATAGACAAGCGTGGCAGTCAGCGTGACTAATTGACCGATGTAAACAAATATGTGCAAGCAATGCAGAAATGCATGCTGAGCTAGATTCGATATTTGGGTTATTAATATTTTGCTACATGTGTGGTCTACATGTATGCCTACCTACATATATATGCCTTTCGGAAAGTAATATTTTAATGAAATGAAGATCCAGCAGCTGAAGAAGGAGTTGGAGAGCGATGGACTGAATACAACCGGCAATAAATCCGAACTTCAGGCACGACTACGCCAGTTTATGGAATCGGAAGGAATCGACGTTGATGAACACACTTTTAGTCCTGATGTGAAAGAGTGGGCTACTAAAATGGAGCAAAAGATAGATACTCCGAATCCATTGGCAAGTGTAGACACTAACGCAATACTAGCAGTGCTGAAGCAAATCTCGTCACAAATATCAACCGATATCTCAGCACAGCTCGAAGTATAGGAGACATGTTTAACATCAAAAATGGGAGAACGAAAGACATATATGGCATCCCAACTGGAATCGCAGGAGAAGCGCATAACATCCAAGATGGAAGCACAAGAGGAACGCTTATCATTGCAGGTGGGACAAATGTCTTCGAAGTTAGAAGCACAGGAAGAAAGGGTAACATCAAATCTGGAAGCACAGGATACAAAAATCCCCCAATTTCAGACAGAAGTCGATGATTTAACGGTCGTATGGAGCAGTTGCAACCAAATCACCCAGCTGTTCCAGCGAAGTCAAAAACCGCATCTTTTGACGGATCTGTTCCTTTCCAGGTACTTAAGCTTTAATTTGAGAAGACGGCAGCAGTGAACAACTAGAATGCGGAAGATAAACTTGCTGCACTGTTCGTGGAACAGTTATGAAGCATTGTTGGCCGCTGTCGAGAGCCGTTGTGCAACGTCAAAACGATACTGATTATGCAAAGTCAATCTGTCAAGCTCACGCCCTAAATAGTAGTTCGTTGGACAAACAACAGGGTGTGAGGGAACGAACCAAGATAATTAGTAGTAAAATGGAACACAGCTACGGCTAGAACAACCAATCGGAAGGTTTCTTGGAGGGAGCTTTGGTATTGTTATATAACCCTCACCTTCGGAAAGGTGTTTCATCTAAATTTCGGTGAAGTTCGGAAGGCCCGTACAAAGTTGTAAAGCGGATCAGTGATGGCACCTACGGCATACAAACAATTAGGAAACTACGAAATAGAAGGGTAGTTCATTTGGAGAGGCTAGCAGCGATTAGATCGAGAGATTTGTCTGATCGGACACACTGCCCTCCACCTAAGTCTGGTCGTCCCGATCAGGCAAATCTCTCGATCCAACTACAGCTAGCCTAGCTAATTAAACCACACTTCTATTTCGTGCACTACCAATTCGTTGTCCCGATCAAACAAATCTCTCGATCCTACCAATTCTAGCCTCTCCAAATGAACCCCACATTTTTATACCTTTCATGAAAATGAAATGGTATATTAACTTCGTCACGAAACCCAAAATTGTAAGTCCTTAAAGGAAAATAGATAGACCCACCATTAAGTATAAGCCATGTCCATCTGTCTGTTTGTATGCAAACTAGTCCTTCAATTTTTGAGATACTCATCTTGAAATTGTTACATTTCTTACAGACTAATGACATATATAAAGACTTAACCACTAATTTGGTATTTGGTTAAGTAAAAATTTAAAAGTATTTTCAGAGTAGGAAAAGTCGAAAATTGACGAATTTGAGAGCAAGTTAAACTCTTTAAGAGCTCTGGAAAGAGGAGCATTTGCAGCATAATTAGTTCTTGCTAATCCCACAAAAAAATACGCATTATTTACGCATATATGTGGAATAGCAAGGAAAATGCGTTCTAACAGGTACGGACAATCAACAGCCCCACGGATTAAATTAAAAACAAATTCATTCAAGGTTCGAATCGAGCTCAAGGCCAGAACAATAATTTTTTTCTAATGATAATTATTGTTAACAAATATTATTAAAAACAAATATTAAAGAGAGAAAAGTTCTCCTGCAGTTCAAAGTCTTAAGATTGATAAGCAAACATCTGGATTCATAGGAAGGAAAAGGAGGATCAAAATGAAGGGGACGTAGAGCGTACTTAATAAATACTTTCTGAATTTTTTCCAGACGATAAATATGACAAGCATAAAACGGCCGCCAAATAAATACGGCATATTCCAATTTCGAACGTACGAAAGTAGTATATAGTGATTTTAAAGTATATGGGTCAGTGAAATCAGAACTGAATCGTCGAACAAAAGCCAACATCGAATAAGCCTTAGCTATTGTAAAGTTTAAATGACTATGAAAAGAAAACTTAGAATCAAAGACCACCCCAAGATCAGTGACCTCGGACACAGTGCTTAGTTGCGCGCCCCCAATGTGGTAGCAAGTAGGAATGAGTAAACGGGATTTATAATAAGGAACATGATAGCATTTTTTAATATTTAACGCAAGTTTATTATTTTTGCACCAAGTAACTACATTATCTAGGTCCTTCTGAAGCTTAATTGAATCAGAGGGGCAAGTAATCTTGTTGAAAATCTTCATATCATCTGCGTATAGCAGGAATTGCGAAGATTCAAAACAGCTGGCAATATCATTAATGAAAATCACAAAAAGAATAGGGCCCAGTATGCTTCCTTGAGGAACGCCTGAAGAAGCTATGAAGGGATATGAGGTCATACCATCAACTACCACGGTACAACTACGGTTGGAGAGATATGATTTAATCCATTTAAAAAAAACAGAATGAAAACCAAAACAATGTAATTTCGATAGTAGAATACTATGATTAAGTTTATCGAAGGCTTTTGAAAAGTCGGTATACACGGTATCTACTTGGGCTCGATTAGTAAAAGCGTCGATGCAGTATTCCGAAAACACTGCCAAAAACTCACTATCCAGGAAATTGTCATTTAACCACGACTCTACAAGAACAAAGATGTCGTAATCCATGTGGGAACTCATAGTATGAAGATCGTAAGACTTCGTCCTAAGGACTGATACATTTTGATAATAAATTTTAAGATCCTTAGGAGGAATAATATGCGTCTCATCACTAACTACGGCACTTGACGAGGTGTCCCCTCCTTGCGAAAAGACCGGAACGGCCGAATTTGGACATTTGTAGGCCAGATATTAGCATTAACTACTTTATTATAGTAGCAGTGCGGTACGCCAAGTTTAAAGTTAACTTTAATTAGTTCTTTTAAGCTGGTATCTTTTTTGACAAGTGCATAACACACGACAAATTTTTTGTCAATTTCAGCGTGCTTTGAAATATACGTTACAATTTCTGCACTGGTCACATTTGGAGAGAATGATGACAGGTGCAGCCATGCCAATCTGGGGGCAACAAGTAATTCCTGATTTTCACTAGATCCAATCACAAGTGGCTTACTTAAGGCTATTTTTGAACTATGCACAGATTTCCTATTGGGTACTTTTGAAACAGAAGATGTAGCCGAATTCACTACGTTAGCATTCTCCACCTTATTCAGTTGAGCAGATGGATCAGGAGAGACAGGCATAACTGAGGCAGCAGCAGAGGTAGTCGGCTTCGACGTCGGTTTCACTTGTGACGAAGCAGGGGCCAAAAGCGAATGCGCATTACCATGAGAGCCGGCTACAGTAGCAAATGTTTGCATATTATTGTTTAGAGCAGCGACGCCGACAGCGGTATTAACAGCAGAATCGATTGCACTGCCAGTATAGTATATATATATATTTTTTTTTTGCGATTTCGGCCCCATTTTAACAGCTAGAAGCTTCAAATTTCACCAAATGCTTACGTGTATAGCATATATTGTTGTCTGAAAAAATCATAGAGATCGGTGGTATATATATTTTATACTTCATATAAACTGTCATTTTTGCCCTTTTTTTACGGCTAGAAGCTTCAAAATTCATCAAATTTCATCAAATAGTTACGTTTACGTCATATATTTTTGAAATACGTGATTCGTAGTCATAGTTTTTACATGCAGACCACAAAAAACGTGAAGCTTTGCATCCTCACACAAAGTACCTACCTATTTTTATACCTTTCATGAAACCCAAAATTGTAAGTCTTTAAAGGAAAATAGATAGACCCACCATTAAGTATACCGAAATAATCATGATGAAGACCTGAGTTGATTTAGCCATGTCCGTCTGTCCGTCTGTCTGTTTGTATGCAAACTAGTTCCTCAATTTTTGAGATATCTTGATAAAATTTGGTGAGCGGGTGTATTTGGGTGTCCGATTAGACATTTGTCGGAACCGGCCGGATCGGACCACTATAGCATCATATATCCTCCATACAACCGATTTTTCAGCAAAAGAGGATTTTTGTCATATCTTACTCAATTTAACAGATTGAAGCTTCAAACTTGACCATATAATTTCGTATATTGCACATATTGTTGCCTGAAAAAATTGATGTGATCGGTCGTATATATAGTATATATCCCCCACAACCGATTGTTGAGATAAGAAACTTTTCGTAATTACTGCCCTATTTTAAGAGCTAGAGGCTTCAAATTTCAACGAATGCTTACGCATATAGCATACTAGCCTTTACCCGCGGCCCCATCGGCAAGGAGAAAATAAAATATATGTGCTATTCACGTTTGACTGCTTATCAAGTTATCTGTTTAAAATTTTTTTTTGTCTAATGTATTTTATTTTAGTAATAGAGTAAAAAAAAGAACTAAATGAGCTGATAAGCTGAAAGGCACGCTTACATGAATAGTACAATACAGTATTTTCGAATTAAAAAAGAAAAAAATACATTTTGTTTTTAAGTTAAATTAATTGATATGACAGGGGTGGAGGAATTACTACTCATAGAACAAAGGAGTGAAAACTACAATTAGCTAAAACCAAAGAGAATTTGTAAATGAAAATACACTCAGAGAAAAACGCCGTTCTAAAATCCAGCACCACCGGACTCAACTCAAGCTTTTCATGTTCTTACTTTTTATACCTTTCATGAAAATGAAATGGTATATTAATTTCGTCACGAAACCGAAAATTGTAAGTCCTTAAAGGAAAATATATAGACCCACCATTAAGTATACCGAAATAATCAGGTTGAAGAGCTGAGTTGATTTAGCCATGTCCGTCTGTCCGTCTGTCCGTCTGTCTGTTTGTATGCAAACTAGTTCCTCAATTTTTGAGATATCTTGATAAAATTTGGTGAGCGGGTGTATTTGGGTGTCCGATTAGACATTTGTCGGAACCGGCCGGATCGGACCACTATAGCATCATATATCCTCCATACAACCGATTTTTCAGAAAAAGAGGATTTTTGTAATATCTTACCCAATTTAACAGATTGAAGCTTCAAACTTCACCATATATTTTCGTATATTGCACATATTGTTGCCTGAAAAAATTGATGAGATCGGTCGTATATATAGTATATATCCCCCACAACCGATTGTTCAGATAAGGAACTTTTCGTAATTACCGCCCCATTTTAAGAGCTAGAGGCTTCAAATTTCAACGAATGCTTAGGTATATAGCATATATTGTTGTCTGAAAAAATCATAAAGATCGGTGGTATATATAGTATATATATGGTGGTATATATAGTATATATATATAGTATATATATATATATTTTTGGCAAATTTTAGCCCCATTTTAACAGCTAGAAGCTTCACATTTCACCGAATACTTACGTATATAGCATATATTGTTGTCTGAAAAAATCATAGAGATCGGTTGTATATATAGTATATATCTCATACAACCGATTGTTCAGATAAGAAACTTTTCGCAATTTCTACCCCATTTTAACAGCTATAAGCTTCAAATTTCACCGATTGCTTACGTATATAGCATATATTGTTGTCTGAAAAAATTATAGAGATCGGTTGTATATATAGTATATATCTCATACAACCGATTGTTCAGATAAGAAACTTTTCGCAATTTCTACCCCATTTTAACAGCTATAAGCTTCAAATTTCACCGATTGATTACGTATATAGCATATATTGTTGTCTGAAAAAATCATAGAGATCGGTTGTATATATAGTATATATCTCATACAACCGATTGTTCAGATAAGAAACTTTTCGCAATTTCTACCCCATTTTAACAGCTAGAAGCTTCAAATTTCACCAAATGCTTACGTATATAGCATATATTGATGTCTGAAAAAATCATAGAGATCGGTGGTATATATAGTATATATCTCATACAACCGATTGTTCAGATAAGAAACTTTGCGCAATTTCTGCCCCGTTTTAACAGCTAGAAGCTTCAAATTTCACAAAATGCTTACGGATATAGCATATATTGTTGTCTGAAAAAATTATAGAGATCGGTGGAATATATATTATACACTTCATACAAACTGTCATTTTTGCCCCTTTTTTACGGCTAGAAGCTTCAAAATTCATCAAATTTCATCAAATAGTTACGTTTACGTCATATATAGTTTTGAAATACGTGATTCGTAGTCATAGTTTTTACATGCAGACCACAAAAAACGTGAAGCTTTGCATCCTCACACAGATTACCTACCTATTTTTATACCTTTCATGAAAATGAAATGGTATATTAATTTCGTCACGAAACCGAAAATTGTAAGTCCTTAAAGGAAAATAGATAGACCCACCATTAAGTATACAGAAATAACCAGGTTGAAGAGCTGAGTTGATTTAGCCATGTCCGTCTGTCCGTCTGTCTGTTTGTATGCAAACTAGTCCCTCAATTTTTGAGATATCTTGATAAAATTTGGTGAGCGGGTGTATTTCGGTGTCCGATTAGACATTTGTCGGAACCGACCGGATCGGACCACTATAGCATATATCCTCCATACAACCGATTTTTCAGAAAAAGAGGATTTTTGTAATATCTTACCCAATTTAACAGATTGAAGCTTCAAACTTCACCATATACTTTCGTATATTGCACGTATTGTTGTCTGAAAAAATTGATGAGATCGGTCATATATATAGAATATATCCCCCACAACCGATTGTTCAGATAGGGAACTTTTCGTAATTACTGCCCCATTTTAAGAGCTAGAGGCTTCAAATTTCAACGAATGCTTAGGTATATAGCATATGTTGTTGTCTGAAAAAATCATAAAGATCGGTGGTATATATAGTATATATATGGTGGTATATATAGTATATATATATAGTATATATATATATATTTTTGGCAAATTTTAGCCCCATTTTAACAGCTAGAAGCTTCAAATTTCACCGAATACTTACGTATATAGCATATATTGTTGTCTGAAAAAATCATAGAGATCGGTTGTATATATAGTATATATCTCATACAACCGATTGTTCAGATAAGAAACTTTTCGCAATTTCTACCCCATTTTAACAGCTATAAGCTTCAAATTTCACCGATTGCTTACGTATATAGCATATATTGTTGTCTGAAAAAATCATAGAGATCAGTTGTATATATAGTATATATCTCATACAACCGATTGTTCAGATAAGAAACTTTTCGCAATTTCTACCCCATTTTAACAGCTATAAGCTTCAAATTTCACCGATTGATTACGTATATAGCATATATTGTTGTCTGAAAAAATCATACAGATCGGTTGTATATATAGTATATATCTCATACAACCGATTGTTCAGATAAGAAACTTTTCGCAATTTCTACCCCATTTTAACAGCTAGAAGCTTCAAATTTCACCAAATGCTTACGTATGTAGCATACATTGTTGTCTGAAAAAATCATAGAGATCGGTGGTATATATAGTATATATCTCATACAACCGATTGTTCAGATAAGAAACTTTGCGCAATTTCTGCCCCGTTTTAACAGCTAGAAGCTTCAAATTTCACAAAATGCTTACGGATATAGCATATATTGTTGTCTGAAAAAATTATAGAGATCGGTGGTATATATATTATACACTTCATACAAACTGTCATTTTTGCCCCTTTTTTACGGCTAGAAGCTTCAAAATTCATCAAATTTCATCAAATAGTTACGTTTACGTCATATATAGTTTTGAAATACGTGATTCGTAGTCATAGTTTTTACATGCAGACCACAAAAAACGTGAAGCTTTGCATCCTCACACAGATTACCTACCTATTTTTTATTTTATATTTATCTTAAAAATCGTTTAGATATGTTCAAATTTCACTAAACGTGTATAGCATATATTGTTGTCTGAGAAAATCATAGATACCGGTGGTATATATAGTATATATCCCATACAACCGATTGTTCAGATAAGAAACTTTGCCCAATTTCTTCCCCGTTTTAACAGCTAGAAGCTTCAACTTTCACCAAATGCTTACGTGTATAGATTATATTGTTGTCTGAAAAAATCATTGAGATCGATGGTTTATATAGTATATATCTCATACAACCGATTATTCAGTTAAGAAACTTTGCGCAATTTCTGCCCCTTTTTAACAGCTAGACGCTTCAAATTTCACCATATGCTTACATATATAGCATATATTGTTGTCTGAAAAAATCATAGAGATCGGTGGTATATATATTATATACTTCATATAAACTGTCATTTTTGCCCCTTTTTTACGGCTAGAAGCTTCAAAATTCATCAAATTTCATCAAATAGTTACGTTTACGTAATATATTTTTGAAATACGTGATTCTTAGTCATAGTTTTTACATGCAGACCACAAAAAACGTGAAGCTTTGCATCCTCACACATATTACCTACCTATTTTTTATTTTATATTTATCTTAAAAATCGTTAAGGTATGCAGATTTGTTCACTATATATTTCTTATCTTATACATCCGATTATTCGGAGATTACGAACGGGATAAGATTGTTGTTCAGCCCCACTCATGAAAGGTATGAAGTCTTCGGCACAGCCGAAGACAGTCCCGTTCTTACTTGTTTGTTCTTGAAAAACGAACGACCTGTTCTTAAAACAACAACCTTGTTCTTGAACTGACACCATTTTCTTGAAAAAAGAACGGCCGGTCTTAAAATATGAACAAATGCTCTATTAATGAGAACGATGTTCTTAAATCAAGCTCAAGAAAAAAAAACGGTACAATTCGTGTGCACTACAATGTTAAATACACCATTTGGCAACAGCTATCAAGCAGTTGTAGTGGCCCAGCGGCTATGATGTTGCGCTTGCGATCGTGTTGCGCGAGTTCGATCACCTCCAAACTCTGAATTTTTTAAAACAATTTTTTTTTGTTCTATTTTTTTAACTCTTATTTTTCGTTCAGTTACATTCACATATCCACAGGTAATTCTCAAACTTGTTATGAAATGTTTTAAGTATATATGCAGATTACATCTTTAAATAAGAATAATTTTTCAATAAGAGAAATGTATGAGAAAATGCTTATTATGCATTTTTCTTAAACTTTTGAATTTTAATAACAATTTTTTTGATGTAAATATTCTTTATTTATGACAAAAATATTATTATTAATAAAAACTAAATAAATATATTTAAAAAAATACTTTCCCTCCCACCAAAGATCAAGCACGAACTGTTCTTAAATTGAGACCGAAAAATGTTAAATCGGCCCCAAATCGTTCTCGAAGCGTGAGAACGAAAAATTTTAAATTAAGCCCAAGTAGTGCTTGAAATGAGCACAGAAGGTTCCACATCAATACCAAAGTGGTCATAAAATACGAACGGTGTGCTTGGAAAAACTGTTCTTAAAACAAGCCCATCGGTCACAAGTTAAGAAAAAACGTACTTAACAGACTTTTGTCAACGAATGTTCTTAATTTTGAACTTGTTTCGTTCGTTTTAGAACGATTTTTTCTCTGAGTGTAGTGTTGCTTTTTCGGTTAAAATATTACAAAAACTGTAATTATAGTTATAGCAGTTCGTAACAGGATTCATTTGAAAAACTCAAAAATAGAAAGAAAAAGCTGTGTTCGATATTAAAGATAGAACATACAGAATTTTAATTACGAGTAATTTGCAGCAAATGCATGGCCATAAAAGCTCATAATTTAAAAAGGCATGTGTGCTGAACTACCGGTTGCAACGAGACCTAAAATGATCCCGGAAGGGTCCCACGTGACTGGCACTTTAATTTTGTTTTAAATTGTTGTGTCAGGATAAACATTTATATGTTAATAAATAAAATAATAAATAAATGATACCAAAATAGTAACGAAATGATGCTGCCGGGATCCCGGACAAATCCCGAAAATCATCCAGAAATTAGCCAGGAGGGGTCCCAAAATGATTCCGAAATAGTCCCGAAGAAGTCCCGAAATGACCCCGACGGTATTCCGGACGGATCCCGAAAACCATCCGGAATTGATCTCGAAATACTTCCAAAAAAGTGCCGAAATATTTTTAGCGAACCCGATATAGCCCTGAAAAAGTTCCGAAAGTACGCTGACGGGATTCCGTATGAATCCCAAAAAACATCCCGAAATAATGCCGGAAGGGTCTCCAAATGATTTCGAAATAGCCCCAAAAAAATTCCGAAATTACCCTGACGGGATCCCGAAAACCATCCAGAAATGACTCTGGAGGGATCCCCAATTGATCCCGGAAAAGTCCCGAAATAACTCCGACGAGATCCCGGACGAATTCCGAACATCATTCAGAAATTATCCCGAAACGGTCCCAAAATGATCCGGAAATAACTCCGACGGGATCCCGGACAGATCCCGAAAATCATCCACAAATCATACCGAAGGGGTCCCAAAATGATTCCGAAATAGTCCCGAAAAAGTCCCAAAATGATCCTGACGGGATGCCGGACGGATCCCGAAAACCATACAGAATTGATATCTAAAGGGTCCGCAAATTATCCCATTTAGTCCAGAAAAAGTCCCGAAAAAATTCCGACGGGATTCCGGACAGATCCCGAAAATTATCCAGAAATCCCGGAGGGGTCCCAAAATGATTCCGAAAAAGTCCAGAAATGACCCTGACGGGAAGGGTCCGCAATTGACCCCGAAATAGTCCTGAAAAAGTCCCGAAATTACCCCGACGGGGCCCCCATAACCATCCAGAAAATATCCCTGAAGAGTCCTCAAATGATCCCGAAACACTCCCAAAAAGTCCCTAAATGTTTTTGACGGAACCCGATATAGCCCTGAAAAAGTTCCGAAAGTACGCTGACTGAATTCCATATGGCTCCCGAAAACCATCCCGAAATAATGCCGAAAGGGTCTCCAAATGATCTCGAAATAGTCCCGAAAAAGGCCCGAAATGACCCTGACGGGATCCCGAAAACCATTCAGAAATGAATCAGGAGGGATCCCCAAATGATCCCGGAAAAGTCCCCAAATAACTTCGACGGGATCCCGGACGAATCCCGAAAATCATTCAGAAATCATCCCGAAATGGTACCAAAATGATCCCGAAATAGTCCGGAAAAAGTCCCGAAATAACTCCAACGGGATCCCGGACAGATCCCGAAAATCATCCAGAAATATACCGGAGGGGTCCCAAAATGATTCCGAAATAGTCCCGAAAATGTCCCGAAATGACCCTGATGGGATCCCGGACGGATCCCGAAAACCATCAAGGATTGCAGGATCTGAAGGGTACGCAAATGATCCCGAAATAGTCCGAAAAAAGTCATAAAGATCGGTGGTATATATAGTATATATATGGTGGTATATATAGTATATATATATAGTATATATATATATATTTTTGGCAAATTTTAGCCCCATTTTAACAGCTAGAAGCTTCAAATTTTACCGAATACTTACGTATATAGCATATATTGTTGTCTGAAAAAATCATAGAGATCGGTTGTATATATAGTATATATCTCATACAACCGATTGTTCATATAAGAAACTTTTCGCAATTTCTACCCCATTTTAACAGCTATAAGCTTCAAATTTCACCGATTGCTTACGTATATAGCATATATTGTTGTCTGAAAAAATCATAGAGATCGGTTGTATATATAGTATATATCTCATACAACCGATTGTTCAGATAAGAAACTTTTCGCAATTTCTACCCCATTTTAACAGCTATAAGCTTCAAATTTCACCGATTGATTACGTATATAGCATATATTGTTGTCTGAAAAAATCATAGAGATCGGTTGTATATATAGTATATATCTCATACAACCGATTGTTCAGATAAGAAACTTTTCGCAATTTCTACCCCATTTTAACAGCTAGAAGCTTCAAATTTCACCAAATGCTTACGTATATAGCATATATTGTTGTCTGAAAAAATCATAGAGATCGGTGGTATATATAGTATATATCTCATACAACCGATTGTTCAGATAAGAAACTTTGCGCAATTTCTGCCCCGTTTTAACAGCTAGAAGCTTCAAATTTCACAAAATGCTTACGGATATAGCATATATTGTTGTCTGAAAAAATTATAGAGATCGGTGGTATATATATTATACACTTCATACAAACTGTCATTTTTGCCCCTTTTTTACGGCTAGAAGCTTCAAAATTCATCAAATTTCATCAAATAGTTACGTTTACGTCATATATAGTTTTGAAATACGTGATTCGTAGTCATAGTTTTTACATGCAGACCACAAAAAACGTGAAGCTTTGCATCCTCACACAGATTACCTACCTATTTTTTATTTTATATTTATCTTAAAAATCGTTTAGATATGTTCAAATTTCACTAAATGCTTACGTGTATAGCATATATTGTTGTCTGAGAAAATCATAGATACCGGTGGTATATATAGTATATATCCCATACAACCGATTGTTTAGATAAGAAAATTTGCGCAAATTCTTCCCCATTTTAACAGCTAGAAGCTTCAAATTTCACCAAATGCTTACGTGTATACCATATATTGTTGTCTGAAAAAATCATTGAGATCGATGGTATATATAGTATATATCTCATACAACCGATTGTTCAGATAAGAAACTTTTCGCAATTTCTACCCCATTTTAACAGCTATAAGCTTCAAATTTCACCGATTGATTACGTATATAGCATATATTGTTGTCTGAAAAAATCATAGAGATCGGTTGTATATATAGTATATATCTCATACAACCGATTGTTCATATAAGAAACTTTTCGCAATTTCTACCCCATTTTAACAGCTATAAGCTTCAAATTTCACCGATTGCTTACGTATATAGCATATATTGTTGTCTGAAAAAATCATAGAGATCGGTTGTAAATAATAATTTTATTAAAAAAATTTTATGGAGATCTTTTGTTGTTCAGTAACAATTTTATTCTACCAGGAAATTTCAAAAATTTTCATTTTACATTTTCAAACTCATCAAAAATATATATATTGTTGTCTGAAAAAATCATAGAGATCGGTTGTAAATAATAATTTTATTAAAAAAATTTTATGGAGATCTTTTGTTGTTCAGTAACAATTTTATTCTACCAGGAAATTTCAAAAATTTTCATTTTACATTTTCAAACTCATCAAAAATCTCAAAGAAAACTCTTTCACACCAAAGCCATACAGTAGAATACCTTAACTACTCCCCCTTTTTAATATGAAACGTCCTCGTTTTAATTAATAGGATTAATTCTACTATATGACTACAGCGTTTGAAATATCATAAGATATAATAACTTAAAATTCACAATTTAACAGCAAACATCCATTAAACAACATAATTAAATACATGTAAATATTCAAAATTGATATTACAATCAAAAATAATATAAAGATTTAATAAAAAAAAAAAAAAAATTTAATATGTTTTTTCTCATCTTAGATTGCTTTTATGAATCTTTTTTCCTTCGATTAAAACTGATGTACCAAGGTCCCTTTCAATTACTTTTTCCACAAATATTTTATCAAATTTATTTCCTAGTCGCCTATTTCTCCTTACGAAAACTTTTTCCCCAGGTTCATATGATTTCATTGTTTTATCTTTATTGCATCTTTCTAAAGTCTCTTCCTGAGCCTTAAATAATCTCTCCCGAACTTTACTTAATTCACTAGCCGAACTATTTTGAAAAATTTCAATTGGTTTAGAGTTTATTGTTGAATGAATGCTATTATTATATTTATTTGTTGCCAACAAAACAAGGTCCACTGTCTCATTTAACTGCTGTTGCTCTTTAATACAGCGAGATATTTCCATTAATGTTGAGTGAAACCTCTCCACCTGACCATTGGTTTCACTGTGTAGTGTGGGAATGAAAAATTGCTCTATTGAAAAATTATCCCTTAACAAAGTTTTTATAACATTTGACTGAAAAGCCCTTTCATTGTCTGAAACAATTATTTTCGTGTTTTTGAAAACTAATAAAATTTCAAGTAAAGCATCTTTTATATCCAAAGTAGATCGAGACGCAATTGGTTTAACAACAGCAAATTTTGAAAATTTATCTACGCAAGTTAAGAAAAACTGTTTATCTGTTATGAAAATATCAAGATGTAGGATTTCGCCAGGGTAACTAGGTTAGAGGGCTTTCGCTGATATTTATTCTCCAAACATATTTTACAGTTTGTAATAATTGATTTTAAAGTTTTTTTAATATCAGGAAAATAATACTCACTAATAATTTGCTTAAAATTCTCAAGTAAACAACGATGGGCTCGATTATGTTCAGCAGTTATAACTTCAAGCTGATCATTTTTATTTGTCAAATCTATTACAAGCAATTCAGTATGTCTAAATTTTATACCTGGAAATGAAGAAACTATACGATTTTGAACTTCCGCCAAAGTCTGTAGATCGCAGTGAATAGCATTAGTCCTACTAGGATTAACGACTTCTTTTAAACACAATAACAAATTTTCAATAGAATCAAAAACAATAGTATGGCGTATAAATTTGTTAAAAACAACCTTAGAAGTTTTAATAAAAGATGGTCCTTTTGTTAAGACAATTTGATTTCTAAATTGGTTAACAGGGCACTTAACAGTTTCAATTACATCTGTTGAAGATTCTTCACTATGCACTGTTTCCAAAGTAATAGTATGGTTATTAATATACTGTCTTGAAAGAGCATCAGCTACTTTGTTCTCTTTTCCAGGCTTATAATGAAATGTTGGAGAAAATTCTTCGATAAATGCACGCCATCTTTTCATTTTTGTATTTGGATTTTTTTCCGAAATAGAGAATATAAGTGGCTGATGGTCAGTAAATATCCTTACATTTTTTGTACCATACAAATAATGTCTCAACGCTTTCAATGCCCAAACAATAGCTAACATCTCACGTTCGTTTGTTGCATAGTTTTGCTCAGTGGAAGAAAGCGTTCGAGAAATCATTGTGATTGGTTTACTATTTTGAGATAATACCGCTCCTAATGCATTTGACGAAGCATCAGTTGTTAGCTCAAATGGACAATTAAAATCTGGATACTGTAAAAGTACATCTTCCGAAGCAAGTATGTTCTTAATTTTTGTAAATGCCAACTCTGCTTCACGATCAAAATTAATTTTCACATGTTTCGATTTATTTGCGTCAATATGGCCATTCTCACCACGCAAAAATTTTGTTAATGGTTTCACTATTGAAGCATAATTTTTAACAAACCTGCGATAATAGCCAGCTAGCCCAAGAAAAGATCGCAACCCCCGTAATGTCTCCGGCATTTTATAGTTAATTATATCCCGAACTTTATCAGGACAGGTTCGAATACCATTTTGTGAAACCATGAATCCTAAAAACTCAACATATGTCTTAAAAAATTTCGACTTATCTAACGATACCCTCATTCCTGATTGTTCCAACATTTTTAAAATTTTATCTACATCTCTTATGTGTGTATCTTCGTCGCGTGAAAAAATAATAATGTCATCGATGTAAACGTGACATGTCTTACCTATTTCGTCGCGTAGAACATCATCAATTGCACGCTGAAAAATGCTTGGGGCATTTTTCAATCCAAACGGCAAACGACAAAACTCGTATTTTCCATTATTAATGCTGAAAGCAGTTTTTTGCCTGTCCTTTTCGTATAAATTTATCTGGTGGAAACCAGATTTCAAATCAAGAGTAGTGAAAAACCGTGATTTTCCTAAATTTGACAAAATTACAGAAATATCGGGTATTGGATATTTATCTGATATAGTTTTTTCATTGATTTTTCGGAAATCAATTACCATTCGCAACTTTTGCTTTCCATTTTCATCCAACCCCTTTTTTGTTACAACGTGTATTGGAGAATTATATGGAGAACACGATTTTCTAATTATGCCATCTTTCAGAAGACTAAGTATTTCATTATTAATGAAATCTGCAGCAGACATAGGATAAGGATAACCTCTACTATAAATAGGATCATCTGTTACTGTACGTATTTTAGCTACTACATTTGTATTAAAAGGCAAGGCTCGGTTTGGATTCGCGAACGCATTAATATTATTATTTATCATTTCTCTGAAATGATCACGTACATGTTCCGGAACTGAATCTTCTGTTATCGTAATCAGGTTAACTTGATTACAATTAAGCTGTTCAATTGCAACTCTACCATTTCGATAACACAAATATCCACTTTCTGTATAAATTTTCGCATCAATTTCTCTTAAAAAGTCATATCCTATAATACCGTCAAACGTGTTTAATGTTTCAAGCAAGTAAAACGTTGAAGTATGATCAAGTAAATTAACTAGACACTTTTGATTTATTAAATTGACTCCATTTATTGATTTTAATCTAAACGGATGTTTTATTAATTTAACTCCACGAAGAAATGAAAAATTTTTAATATAGTTTTTCGATGTACCAGTATCAATTAAGAAACGAAGCTCCTGTCCATTCACCATTTTTTTAGTAATGTATGGCAGGAGCGAATTTAGTTTAAAAAATTTATCTCATCACTAAAATCTGAAACTTGAATTTGGGACTCATTATCATCTAATTCAATCCCACCAATATTATTTTCATTATAATTAAGTTCTTCACAAAACTGATCAGTTTTGTCAGGCATATAATTTATACGTTGAGTTTTTTCCAAAGGCCTCTCAAAAGAGCCAGATAGTTCCCTAGGGCGTTTAAATGGTACTAATCGATTCGGTAATTGCTCAGGATGAGCGGTATTTGACGGGTGAGCAGAATTAACATTCCGACTTCCTGGTGTCCTTTGCTTATAAAATGATGACCCTGGGTCCACTTCCATTTGCTGCGGTTGATTTTTAAAATTTGAGCCTGATAACGGACTACGTTTACTCAGAGTTACAGATGGACGGAAATTGTTAGGTTTTATCATATTACCTATAGCAAAAGTGTTTGCAAAGTCATACCGTTTATGATTCGATTCTAATTCCTTAGCAATGGCTAATGCAGTAGGGAGGTCCTTTGGCCTTGATGAAAAAAGGATATCACATAAAGGACGACGGAGCCCAGAGATGAAAACACGTAGAGCATTTTCTCTGGCTTTCTCATTTAGCGCATCTATTACTTCATTATTGTTACTGTAAGTCATTATATGCTTGTTAATTATCAAAATTAAATGCTCCTCAACCTTACCATAATACTCTGCAATAGATAGACTACCCTGCCTAAGGATACTCAGCTCATTTTCAAGAACATATATGGGTCTTTTATCTGCGTACGTCTGATCCAGCCTTTCAATGATCGCTTCAAAATTTAAAACAGTATTGAAAGATGACAACGTCATGTTGGCGGAACCGGTAATTTTATTTCTAAGTATACCTAGAGCTACGTAATATTTATCTGATCCCTTAGGGTAATATTTGATTGCGAAATTCGCAGCAGAACGCCATGCTGGATAACATGAAGCATCACCAGCAAACTCCGATAAAGATTTAACTAAATCTAAACTACAGTTCCCTGAATCAATTGTAGAAATTATTTCCACTGGCTTGTAAGCCTCTACATTTGGTACCTCTAATCGCCCAAGAGCCAAAGTAAGCGAATCTAGTTTAGCCGCTAATTCTCGCCTAGCATTTTCACTTGCCTCTATTTTATTATTTAACTCCTGTCTAGTATTATCACTTGCTACCTTAATTATTTCCAATACCTGTTCCCGTGTTATACTCATTTTATTAACCCAAACTATCCTAAATTATTACACAAATAATTTAAATTACAAATTGTATGTAATTTAAGTATTCTATTTTTTTTATAAGTAAAGTCGAAAAGGATCCTTTGTAAAAAAAAAAATTTATAAAAACAATCTTAATATTTGCGCAGTACCCTAGAATGGTTTTCACAAAAAAAAAAAAACATTCAAAATCGCATATAAATCAAATGATAATATTTTCTTTTAACAATAGGACTTTTTATGCCCTCATAATAAATTTAAATATTTAAACCAAATAGCCACATCAATTTTGATATCTACTTACAGTTTATATTTTATTTTTAGATATAGGTACTTGATCGATTAAAAGATTATTTGATTGAAGAATATAAATTGATTAAATGATGTTAGTTGATTGTATTATTTTCTTATCCTTCCGTTAAAGACTAACCCGTCTGGAATATATTTTCCTTTGCCTATAAGAATCGGCAATTGTTTTTCAGGATTCGAGCGCTGCCTTACTTTTTTTCTCCGTTAAAAATTGCTTGTTCTTTAGGGATTATGAATGATGCGGCGTATAGGATTTTATGAACCTTTTTTTGCACGTTCAAAATTTATGGAGTTACTTTATTTCACTTTTTAAAAAAAGTTTCAATAGAAATATTTAGGATTTTATGATCCTTTTAATAGTCACTATTTTATTTTTCACAAAGCGAATTCAACGGAGCTTCATATCTAGGATTTTATAATCCTTTGAAAAGAAAACTTTAAGACAGCCCCACGTTGGGCGCCAAATAATAATTTTATTAAAAAAATTTTATGGAGATCTTTTGTTGTTCAGTAACAATTTTATTCTACCAGGAAATTTCAAAAATTTTCATTTTACATTTTCAAACTCATCAAAAATCTCAAAGAAAACTCTTTCACACCAAAGCCATACAGTAGAATACCTTAACTTGCATAATAAAAATTAACAAAA